>NC_037671.1:69102587-69402587 GCF_003255815.1 Theropithecus gelada | reverse complement strand
GCTTTGCCACTGCCACTGCTGTGGTACTTCCCTTGCTGCCCTCAGACTAAGAAAGGAGCAGAGACCCTGAGTGCTTCAATCACACCTTCAGTAAGCTGAAGTTGCCCTAAGGAGAAGAGGCCAGTCTGTCTCCCTCCAGGACCCACCTGCTCTCCCTGCTCATCACTAGCAGGGCCTCCCCTTGCCCTTGGGTCCAAAGTGCAGTGGACCCATCCTGGGCTGATCACACTGATTGATCGTGGCTCCACCTCAGAAAGAAGTGTGAGCCTCTTGTCAAAAAACAAGTGAAAGACCCTCTGCCACAGCCACTGCTAAGGTCCCTTCATCTGCTGCCTCCAAACTTGAGAGGGAACAGAAAGTTTGAACTCACCCCAGAATTGTAATGTGCAGCCCAGGAGTGCCAAGCCGAGATATGCAGCCAGCACTCAAGTGGGAGAGGAGGCCACCTATTCACAGCGCTGAGAGGGAGCCCAGCTGCAATCCTGAGGAAATACAGAGGAGCTATGTGGCAAAGCAAGAGCCTACCTACCAGCCATTACACTTAAGTGCCACCTACTGGATCACAGCCCAAAACTTCAACACCAATAACACTTAGCTAACATATCCCCTTGTAAAACCAGTGACAAGAATTCAGCTACAAATAAAGATGCTGCACAGAGACTTGGGCCTCTGAAAACATCCAGAAAAGAAGTCTGTTGGCTGTACTCAAGATACATTGCAGTTAAAGGAACACCAGTGCACACAGTTGAGAAAGAACCAGAGTAAGAACTCTGGCAACTCAAAAAGCCAGAGTATCTTCTTTCCTCCAAATGAATGCACTAGTTCTCCAGCAAGCATTCTTAACTGGGCTGAAATGGCTGAAATGATGGAAATAGAATTTAGAATATGAATTGGAGCAAAGATCATTGAGATTCAGGAAAAAGTAAAAACCCAATCTAAGAAATGTAAGGATTACAATAAAATGATACAGGAACTGTATCATTTCACTTGATAGGTGAAATGGCCATTATAAAAAATAACCAAGTTGATCAGATAGAGCTGAAAAACACACGACAAGAATTGCATAATGCAATCACAATTATTAACAGAAGACTAGACCAAGCTGAGAGAAGAATCTCAGTGCTCAAAGACCAGCTCTCTGAAACAACTCAGTCAGACAAAAACAGAGAAAAAAGAATAAAAAAGAATGAACAAAACCTTTGAGTAATATGAGATTATGTAAAGAGACCAAACCTGTGACTCATTGGCATCCCTGAAAGAGATGGGGAGAAAGCACACAACTTGGAGAACATATTTCAGGATATCGTCTAGCTAGGATATCCCAACCTTGTTAGAGAGGCCAACATTCAAATGCAGGAAACACAGAAAACTCCTGTGAGCTACTACATGAGAAGACTATCCCCAAGACACAGATTCTCCAAGGTTGAAATGATAGAAAAAACGTTAAAGGCAATTAGAGAGAAGGAGCAGGTCATCTACCAAAAGGATCCTGTTAGACTAACAGCAGACCTTTCAGCAGAAACCCTACAAGCCAGAAGAGATTGGGGGCCTATATTCAGCATTCTTAAATAAAAGAATTTCCAATCAAGAATTTGATATCCAACCAAACTAAGCTTCATAAGTGAAGGAGAAGTAAGATTATTCTCAGACAAGCAAATGTTGAGGGAATTTGTTGCCACCAGGCCTACTTTATGAGAGGTCCTAAAAGGAGTAATAAATACGGAAAGAAAAGACCGCTACCAGCCACTACAAAAATACACTTAAGTACACAGACCAGTGACATTATAAAGCAACCACACAAGCAAGACTGTGTAATAACTAGCTCACAGCAAAATGACAGGATCAAATTCACATATATCAATAGTGACCTTGAATGTAAATGGGCAAAATGCCTCATTTAAAGGGCACAGAGTGGCAAGCTGGATAAAGAAGCAAGGCCAAATGATATACTGTCTTCAAGAGATCCATTTCACATGCAGACACCTATAGGCTCAAAATAAAAGGATGGAGAAAAATCTTCTAAGCAAATGGAAAACAGAAAAAAGCAGGAGTTGCTATCCTAATTTCAGACAAAACAGACTTTAAACCAACAAAGATAAAAAAAGAAAAGAAGGACATTACATAATGGTAAAAGGTGCAAGAAGACCTAGCTATCCTAAATATATATGCACCCAACACAGGAGCATCCAGATTCATAAAGCAAGTTGTTAGAGACCTATGAAGAGACTTAGATTCACAGACTATCATAGTGGTAGACTCCAATACCCCTCTTACAGTATTAGACAGATCATAAAGGCAGAAAATTAACAAAGATATTCAGGATGTGAACTTGGAACTTGACCAAATAGACCTAATAGACATGTACAGAACTCTCCACCCAAAAGCAACAGACTATACATTCTCACCTGCACATGACACATTCCTAAAATAGACTACTCAATTGGAAAAAAACTATCCTCAGCAAATTAAAAAAAAAAAAACCAAAATCATACCAGCCACACTCTCAGACCATAGTGCAATAAAAATAGAAATCAATACTAAGAAAATCACTCAAAACTGTACAATTACATGGAAATTGAACAACCTGCTCCTCAATGACTTTTGGATAAACAGTGAAATTAGGTCAGACATCAATAAATTTTTTAAATAAATGAGAACAGAGATACAACATACCAGAATCTCTTGGACACAGCTAAGGCAGTGTTAAGAGGGAAGTTTATAACACTAAACACCCACATCAAAAAGTTAGAAAGATCTAAAATTAACAACCTAACATCACAACTAGCGGAACTACAGAAATAAGAGCAAACTAACTCCAAAGCTAGCAAAAGACAAGAAATAACCAAAATCAGAGCTGAATTGAAGGAAATGTGAAAAGCCATACAAAAGAACAATGAATCCAGGAGTTAGTTCTTTGAAAAAATTAATAAGAAAAATAGACTGATATCTAGAATAATAATGAAAAAAAGAGAGATGATCCCAATAAAATTAGAAATGACAAAGGGGATGCTACCACTTATCCCACAGAAATACAAAAACCTTCAGAGACCACTATAAACACCTCTATGCACACAAACTGGAAAATCTAAAAGAATGGACAAATTCCTGGACATAGATAACCTCTGAAGACTGAACCAGGAAGAAATTGAATCCCTGAGCAGACCAGTAATGAGTTCCAAAACTGAAGCAGTAATAAAAAGCCTACCAACAAAAAATGTCCAGGACCAGAAGGATTCACAGCCAAATTCTACCAGATGCATAAAGAAGAGCTGGTACCATTCCTACTGAAACTATTCCAAAAAAGTGAGGATGAAGGACTCCTCCCCAACTCATTCTATGAGATCAGCATCATCCTGATACTAAAACCTGGCAGAGACACAACAAAAAAAGAAAACTTCATGCCAATATTCTTGATGAACATAGATGCAAAAATCCTCAATAAAACACTAGAAAACTGAATCCAGCATCATATCAAAAACCGAATCCACCATTATCAAGTAGGCTTTATCTCTGGGACGCAAGGGTGATTAACATATGCAAATCAGTAAATGTGACTAATCACATAAACAGAACAAAAACCAAAAACCATAGTTATCTCAATATATGCAGAAAAGACTTTTGATAAAATCCAACAGCGCTTCATGTTAAAAACTCTCAATAAACTAGGTGTTGAAGGAACATACTTGAAAATGCTAAGAGCCGTCTATAGCAAACCCCCAACCAACATCATACTGAATGGGCAAAAGCTGGAAGCATTCCTTTTGAAAACTGGAACAAGACAAGGATGTTCTCTCTCACCACTCTTACTCAACATAGTTCTGGAAGTTCTGGCCAGAGCAATTAGTCAGGAAAAAGATATAAAAGGTATCCAAATAGGAATAGAGGAAGTCAAGCTATCTCTGTTTACAGACAATATGATTTTATATCTCGAAAAGCCTCTAGTCTCTACCCAAAAGCTCCTTGGTCTTCAAAACAACCTCAGCACAGTTTCAGGATATAAAATCAATGTACAAAAGTCAGTAGCATTCCCATACACCAATAACATCCAAACCAAGAGCCAAATCAGGAAAGCAATCCCCTTTATAATTGCCACAAAAAGAATAAAATACCTAGTAATACAGCTAACCAGGGAGGTGAAAGATCTTCAAGGGGAGAATTACAAACACTGCTCAAAGAAATAAGAAATGACACAAATGAATGAAAAAACACTCCATGCTCATGGATAGTGATATGGTTTGGCTGTGTCCCCACCCAAAATCTCATCTTGAATAGTAATCCGAAATGTAATCCCTATGTGTCGGGGGAGGGACCCTTATGGGAGGTGATTAGATCATGGATGTGGTTCCCTGATGCTGTTCTCATGATAGTGAGTGAGTTCTCACGAGATCTGATCGTTTTATAAGGGACTTTTCCCCACTTCACTCTGCACTTCTCTCTCCTGCTGCCATGTGAAGAAGGAAGTGTTTGCTTCTCCTTCTGCCATGATTGTAAGTTTCTTGAGGCCTCCCCAGCCACGCAGAATTGTGAGTTAATTAAACCTCTTTCCTTAATAAATTACCCAGTCATAGGGAGTTCTTTATAGCAGCATGAAAATGGACTAATACAGTAAATTGGTAGCTCAGAGAGTGGGGTGCTGCTGTAAAGATAACCCAAAATGTGGAAGCAATTTTGGAACTGGATAACAGGCAGAGATTGGAAAAGTTAGAAGGGCTCAAAAGAAGATAGAAAGATGTAGGAAAGTTTGGATCTTCCTAAAGACTTATTGAATGGTTTTGGCCAAAATGCTGATAGTGATATGGACAATAAAGTTCAGGCTGAGGTGGTCTCAGATGGAGATGAGGAACTTCTTGGGAACTCGAGTAAATGTCACTCTTGATATGCTTTAGCAAAGAGACTGGTGGCATTTTGCCCTTGCCCTAGGGATCTGTGGAACTTTGAACTTGAGGGAAATGATTTAGGGTATGTAGCAGAAGAAACTTCTAAGCAGCAAAGCATTAAAGAGGTGACAGAGCATAAAAGTTTGGAAAATTTGTAGCCTGAGGCTTCAGTAGAAAAGAAAAACCCATTTTTGAGGGGAGAAATTAAATCTGACTGCAGAAATTTGCGTCAGTAACGAGGAGCCAAATATTGATCACCCAAGACAATGGGGAAAATGTCTCCAGGGCATGTCACAGACCTGTACAGCAGCTGGAGGCCTAGAAAGGAAAAATGATTTCATGGGCCAGGTTGAGGGCCCCATTGCTGTGTGCAGCTTTGGGACTTGGTGCCCTGAGTTCCAGCTGCTCCAGCCATGCATAAAAAGGCCAAGGTACAACTCAGGCCATTGCTTCAAAGAGTGCAAACCCAGGCCTTGGTAGCTTCCAAGTGGTGTTGAGCCTGTTGGCACACAGAAGTCAAGAAGTGAGGTTTTGGAATCTTCACCTAGATTTCAGAGGATGTATGGAAACACCTGGGTGTCTAGGCAGAAGTTTGCTGTAGAGGCAGAGTCCTCATGGAGAACCTCTGCTTGGGCAGTGCAGAAAGGAAATGTGGGATCTGAGACCCTACACAGAGTCCCCACTGGGGCACTGCCTAATGTAGCTGTGAGAAGAGGGCCACTGTCTTCCAGATCCCAGGAAGGTAGATCCAACAACTTGCACCATGTGCCTGGAAAAGCTGCAGGCACTCAACACCAGCTCATGAAAGCAGCCAGGAGGCAGGCTGTACTCTGCAAAGCCACAGGGGTGGAGCTACCCAAGGCATGGGAGCCCATCTCTTGCATCAGTGACCTGAATGTGAAGCATGGAGTCAAAGGAGATCATTTTGGAACTTTAAGGTTTAGTGGCTGCCTTATTGGATTTTGGACTTGCATGGGGCCTGTAGCTCCTTATTTTGTCTAATTTCTCCCATTTGGAATGGGTGTATTTAACCAATGCCTGTACCCCCACTGTATCTAGGAAGTAACTAACTTTTGATTTTATATGCCCATAGGTGGAAGGGACTTGACTTGTCTCAGATGAGACTTTGGACTTGGACTTTTGGGCTAATGCTGGAATGAGTTAAGACTTTGGGGAACTATTGGAAAGGCATGATTAGTTTTTGAAATGTGAGGACATGAGATTTGGGAAGGGCCAGGCACAAAATGATATGGTTTGTCTGTGACCCCACTCAAAATCTCATTTTGAACTGCAATCTAAATTGTAATCCCCACATGTTAGGGGAGGGATCTTGTGGGAGGTGACTAGATCATGGGGGAGTGATTCCCCCATGCTGTTCTCATGATAGTGAGTGAGTTCTCGTGAGATCTGACAGTTTTATAATAGGCTTTTTCCCCCTTCACTCTGCACTTCTCTTTCCTGCCACTATGTGAAAAACATGTTTGCTTTCCCTTCCACCATGATTTTAAGTTTCCTAAGGCCTCCCCAGCCATGTGGAACTGTGAGTCAATTAAACCTCTTTCCTTTATAAATTACCCAGTCTCCAGCAGTTCTTTATAGCAGTGTGAGAATAAGCTAATACAGATAGAAAGACTCAATATTGTTAAAATGGCCACACTGCCCAAAGAATTTACAGATTCAATGCTTTCCCTATCAAACTATCAATGACATTCTTCACAGAATTAGAAAAAACTATTTTAAAATTCATATTGAAACAAAAAAGAGCCAAAATAGCCAAGGCAATTCTCTTTTTCTTTTCTTTTCTTTTCTTTTTTTTTTTTGAGACAGAGTCTTACTTTGTCACCCAGGCTGGAGTGCAGTGGTGTGGTCTTGCCTTACTGCAACCTGTGCCTCCCAGGTTAAAATGATACTCCTGCGTCAACCTCCTTAGTAGCTAGGACTACAGGTGTGAGCCACCATGCCTGGCTAATTTTTGTATTTTTAGTAGAGATGGGGTTTCACCATGTTGGTCAGGTTGGTCTTGAACTCCTGACCTCGTGATCCACCTGCATTGGCCTCCCAAAGTGCTGGGATTACAGGCATGAGCCACCACACCCAGCTTAGCCAAGGCAATTCTAAGCAAAAAGAACAAGGCTGAAGGCATCCCATTACCCAACTTCAAACTATACTACAAGGCTACAATAACTAAAACAGCATGGTACTGGTACAAAAACAGTTACATAGACCAATGGAGCAGAATAGAGAGCCCAGAAATGATTCTACACACCTACAACCACCTGATCTTTAACCAAGCTGACAAAAACAAGCAATGGGGAAAGGACTTCCCATCAATATATGATGCTGGGATAACTGACTAGCCATATGCTGAAGACTGAAACTAGACCCCTTCCTTAAACCATAACAAAAATCAACTCAAGATGAATTAAAGACTTAAATGTAAAACCTAAAACTATAAAAACCCTGAAAGATAACCTAAGATATACCATTCTGGACATAGGACCTGGCAAAGATTTCATGCTGAAAACACCAAAAGCAGTTGTTGCAAAAACAATTAACAAGTGGGACCAAATTAAACCAAAGAGCTTCTGCAGAGCAAAAGAAACTATCAACAGAGTAAACAAACAACCTACAGAATGATAGAAAATATTTGCAAAGTATGCATCCAACAAAAGTCTAATATCCAGAATCTATTTGGAATTTATACAAATTTACAAGCAAAAAACAACCCCATTAGAAAGAAAAAACCCCAGTAGAACCTTTTCAAAAGAAGACATACATGCAACAAACAAGCATATGAAAAAAATCTCAACATCACTAATCATTAGAGAAATGGAAATCAAAACCACAATGAGGTACTACCTCATACTAATCAGAGTGGCTATGATTTAAAAAAAAAGCAGATGCTGATGAGATTGCAGAGAAAAGGATACTCTTATACACTGTTGGTGGGAGTGTAAATTAGTTCAGCCATTGTAGAAAGCAATGTGGTGATTCCTCAAAGAACTTAAAACAGAATTACCGTTTGACCCAGCAATCCCATTATTGGGTGAGTACCCAAGGGGATATAAATCCTTCTACCATAAGGACAAATGCATGCATATGTCCATCATAGCACTATTCACAATAGCAAAGACATGGAATCAACCTAAATGCTCATCAACTGTAGACTGGATTTAAAAAATGTGGTACACATACACCATGGAATACTACACAGCCATAAGAAAGGAGATCATGTCCTTTGCAGCAACATGGATGGAGCTGGAGGCCATTATCCTTAGCAAACTAATGCAAGAACAGAAAATCAAATACTGCACATTCTTATTTGTAAGTGGAAGCTAAACAATGAAAACACATGGGCACAAAGGGGGGAACAACATACACCAGGGCCTACTTGAGGGCAAAGGGTGGGAGGAGGGAGAGGATCAGGAAAAAATACCTGTTGAATACTATACTTACTACCTGGGAGACAAAATAATCTGTGCACCAAACCCCTGTGACATGCAGTTTGCCTATATAGCAAACCTGAACACCTAGGTACCCTTGAACCTAAAATAAAGTTAAAAAAATTAAAAAAGGAAACAACCTTGTCTTTTCTAAATGGCGTACATTGCTCTATAATAATGTTGTTTCCAGAATAAAAGAATCAATGAAGAATTTTCCTAGCTTGAGTATCTTTCTATTTCCATGTACAGATGGTCCTTGGCTTACAATGGTTTGACTTAGAATTTTTTTGACTTTATGATGATAGAAAAACAATATACATTCGGCAGAAACTGTACTTTGTGTATCATATAACCATTCTGTTTTTTCACTTTCAGTACAGTATTCAATAAATTACATGAGATATTCAACACTTCATCATAAAATAGGCTTTGTTTTAGATGATTTTGCCCCATGTTAGGCTAATGAAAGTGTTCAGAGCACATTTACAGTAGGCCAGGCTAACCTATGATGTTCAGTAGCTTAAATGTATTAAATGCATTTTCAATTTAATGTATTTTCAACTTATGATGCGTTTATTGGAATGGAACTGTATCACGAGTCAGGGAGCATCTGTGTATCTAAGTTGGATTCTTTGCTGTTGATTTCTTGATTTTAAAATAATTAAATAAAATGAGAAAATGCAGCTCATTACCTAAATGCTGACATTCTGGGTATCTGTTGGATTACTTCTAATTTATGAAGGTTTTCTGAATGATAATTTTAGAATTGATTGGATGTATTTCAGATGGAGAACTGTTTCTATGGCAACATATTGGGTTTATAGACTGAAAGACTCTTCCAAACAGCATTAACTAAAATTGCACATAAACAGAATGAGTCCCCTCCTTCCCCAGAAAACACATTAAAAAACAAAGAGAAAAGCTAGGGCAGGCTGAACCCAAACCCAGTTGCCTGTAGTGATTTTCATCACCTATAGATTGTCCTACCTAGCCATAGAAACTGTCAGTTTCATAGTCACTATGTGCTCTCTGAGGGGAGAGGCCTCCTTACCAGGGCAGTAACAGAGTCCCAGTACTAGTCAGATAAGGCAGTTGTTACTGGTACATTATCTATGGGAGCAACCTGCTGGAGAATATGAGCTAGACACATGAGTCAGAGGTGAATCTAAGATCTGGGGCTACGAGCAAGTAGTTCAGCCACCAGAGCAAAAATAAGAGTGAGGACCGGGCTCAATATGCAGAAACTGCTGGGGAGTGGAAAAAAAAAGAAAAGAAAAAGGGAAATTTGAGATTGGAGTGGAAAACATGAAGTTTTGAGAAGGTTAGAGCTGTGCTAAGCTTCAGATGGAAATCTTTGAAGAAAGAATCATGAACCACATATCTTTGGGTGGAGTTTCACTGGCTGGTTAGTGTTGGGAGACAATTCTCCACGGGTCCTTTAAGTTTCTGCACATCTTGTGCTCAGAGATACTGACTGTTTTTTTTCCAGATTATTTTTTCAAGGATGTCTGTATAGTGAACAGCCTTAGAAGGTAGTGACAGTGTCTTTATCTTGAGCAAAGTAAAATTTGTTTACTCTACACTGTAAACAAACACTGTAAAAGTGCCTCCTTCCAGAGCAAGGCCCAACAGGCTTACTCCCCATTATAAAAGATTTGGATTTGAGGTAGCTGGCAAGATGGCAGAATAAGAACAGCTCCGATCTGCAGCTCCCAGCAAGATCGACACAGAAGGCAGGTGATTTCTGCACTTCCAACTGAGGTACCTGGCTTATCTCATTGAGACTGATTAGACAGTGGTGCAGCCCATGGAGGGCAAGCTGAAGCAGGGTGGGGTGTCACCTCACCTGGGAAGCACAAGGGGTCGGGGAACTCCCTCCCCTAGCTAAGGGAAGCTATGAGGGACTGTGCTGTGAGGGACGGTGCATTCTGGCCCAGATACTATGCTTTTCTCGCAGTCTTCGCAACCTGCAGACCAGGAGATTCCCTCGGGTGTCTACACCACCAGGGCCCTGGGTTTCAACCACAAAACTGGGCAGCCATTTGGGCAGACACTGAACTAGCTGCAGGAGTTTTTCATATCCCAGTGGTACCTGGAATGCCAACGAGACAGAACCATTCACTCCCTCTGAAAGGGGGATGAAGCCAGGGAGCCAAGTGGTCTAGCTCAGTGGATCCCACCCCCATGGAGCCCAGCAAGCTAAGATCCACTGGCTTGAAATTCTCGCTGCCAGCACAGCAGTCTGAAGTTGACCTGGGATGCTAGAGCTTGGTCGGGGGAGAGACGTCTGCCATCACTGAGGCTTGAGTAGGTGGTTTTCCCTTCACAAAGTAAACAAAACCACTGAACTGGGCAGGGCCTACTGCAGCTCAGCAAAGCTACTGTAGCCAAACTGCCTTTCTAGATTACTCCTCTCTGGGCAGGGCATCTCTGAAAGAAAGGCAGCAGCTCCAGTCAGGGGCTTATAGATAAAACTCCCAAATCCTTGGGACACAGCACCTGGGGAAAGGGGTGGCTGTGGGTGCATCTTCAGCAGCTGGGAGACAACTCCCAGCAGGGGTTGACAGGCACCTCATACAGGAGAGCTCTGGCTGGCATCTGGCAGGTACCCCTCTGAGACAAAGCTTCCAGAGAAGAACAAGCTGCAATCTTTGCTGTTCTGCAGCATCTGCTAGTGATACCCAGGCAAACAGGGTCTGGAGTGGACCTCCAGCAAACTCCAGCAGACCTGCAGCAGAGGGACCTGACTGTTAGAAGGAAAACTAACCAACAGAAAGGAATAGCATCAATATCAACAAAAAGGAGGTCCACACAAAAACCCCATCAGAAGGTCACCAACATTAAAGACCAAAGGTAGGTAACTCCATGAAGATGGGGAGAAACCAGCGCAAAAAGGCTGAAAATTCCCAAAACCAGAACACCTCTTCTCTTTCAAAGGATCACAAATCTTCACCAGCAAGAGAACAAAACTGGACAGAGAATGAGTCTGATGCATTGAAAGAAGTAGGCTTCAGAAAGTGGGTAATAACAAACTCCTCCAAGCTGAGGGAGCATGTTCTAACCCAAGGCAAGGAAGCTAAGAACCTTGAAAAAAGGTTAGAGGAATTGCTAACTAGAATAACCAGTTTAGAGAAGAATATAACTGACTCTATGGAGCTGAAAAACACAGCATGAGAACTTCATGAAGCATACACAAGTATCAATAGCTGAATTGATCAAGTGGAAGAAAGAATATCAGAGATTGAAGATCAACTTAATGAAATAAAGTATGAAGACAAGAATAGAGAAAAAAGAATGAAAAGGAGCCAACAAAGCCTCCCAGAATATGAAACTATGTGAAAAGACCAAACCTACATTTGACTGGTGTACCTGAAAGTGACAGGGAGAATGGAACCAAGTTGGAAAACACTCTTCAGGGTATTATCCAGGAGAACATCCCCAACCTAGCAAGACAGGCAACATTCAAATTCAGGAAATACAGAGAACATCACAAAAATACCTCTCGAGAAGAGCAACCCCAAGATACATAGTTGTCAGATTCACCAAGGTTGAAATGAAGGAAAAAATGTTAAGGGTAGCAAGAGAGAAAGGTTAGGTTACCCACAAAGGGAAGGCCATCAGACTAACAGCGGATCTCTCTGCAGAAACCCTACAAGCCAGAAGAGAGTGGGGGCCAACATTCAACGTTCTTAAAGAAAAGAATTTTCAACCCAGAATTTAATATCCAACCAAACTAAGTTTCACAAGTGAAGGAGAAATAAAATCCTTTACTCAGCAAATACTGAGTTTTTGTCACCACCAGGCCTGCCTTACAAGAGCTCCTGGAGGAAGCAATAAATATGGAAAGGAAAAACTGGTACCAGCCACTGCAAAAACGTACCAAATTGTAAAGACTGTCGACACTGTGAAGAAACTGCATCAACTAATGGGCAAAATAACCAACTAGCATCATAATGACAGAATCAAATTCACACATAACAATATTAACCTTGAATGTAAATAGGCTAAATGCCCCAATTAAAAGACACAGATTGGCAAGTTGGATAAAGGGTCAAGCCATCAGTGTGCTGTTTTCAGGAGACCCATCTCATGTGCCAAGACACACATAGGCTCAAAATAAAGGGATGGAGGAATATTTACCAAGCAAATGGAAAGTGAAAAAAAAAAGCAGGAGTTGCAACCCTAGTCTCTGATAAAACAGACTTTAAACCAACAAAGATCAAAAAGACAAGGAAGGGAATTACATAATGGTAAAGGGATCAATGCAACAAGAAGAGCTAACTATCCTGAATATATATGCACCCAATACAGGAACACCCAAATTCATAAAGCAAGTTCTTAGAGACCTACAAAGAGACTTAGACTCTCACACAATAATAGTAGAAGATGTTAACACCCCACTGTAAATATTAGACAGATCAATGAGACAGAAAATTAACAAGGATATTCAGGAGCTGAACTCAGCTCTGGACCAAGCAGACCTAATAGACATCTAAAGAACTCTCCACCCCAAATGAACAGAATATACACTCTTTTCAGCACCACATCACACTTATTCTAAAATGGACAACTTAATTGGAAGTAAAACACTCCTCAGCAGATGCAAAAGAATGGAAATTATAACAGACAGTCTCTCAGACCACAGTACAATCAAATTAGAACTCAGGTTAAGAAACTCACTCAAAACTGCACAACTCATGGAAACTGAACAACCTGCTCCTGAATGACTACTGGGTAAATAACAAAATAAAGGCAGAAATAAATAATTTATTTGAAACCAACGAGAACAAAGACACAACGTACCAGAATCTCCAGGACACAGCTAAAGCAATGTTTAGAGGGAAATTTATAGCACTAAATGCCAACAGGAGAAAGCAGGAAAGATCTAAAATCGACACCCTAACATAACAATTAAAAGAACTAGAGAAGCAAGAGCAAACAAATTCAAAACCTAGCAGAAGACAAGGAATAACTAAGATCAGAACCGAAGGAGATAGAGACACGAAAAACCCTTCAAAAAATCAATGAATCCACGAGCTGGTTTTTTGAAATGATTAACAAAATAGACCACTAGCCAGAATAATAAAGAAGAAAGGAAAGAAGAATACAAGAGACACAATAAAAAATGATAAAGGGGATATCACCACTGATTCCACAGACATACAAACTACCATCGAAGAATACTATAAACACTTCTATGCAAATAAACTAGAAAATCTAGAAGAAATGAATAAATTCCTGGACACATACACCCTCCCAAGTCTAAACCAGGAAGAAGTCGAATCCCTGAATAGACCAATAACAAGGACTGAAATTGAGGCAGTAATTAATAGCCTTCCAACTAAAAAACACCCCAGACCAGACAGATTCACAGCCGAATTCTACCAGAGGTACAAAGAGGAGCTGGTACTATTCCTTGTGAAACTGTTCCAAACAATAGAAAAAGAGGGACTCCTCCCTCACTCATTTTATGAAGCCAGCATCATCTTGATATCAAAACCTGGCAGAGACACAACAAAAAAAGAAAATTTCAGGCCAATATCCCTGATGAACATCGATGCGAAAATCCTCAAAAAAATATTGGCAAACCGAATCCAGCAACACATCAAAAAGCTTATTCACCATAATCAAGTCGGCTTCATCCCTGGGATGCAACGCAGGTTCAACATATGCAAATCAATAAATATAATTCATCAGATAAGTAGAACCAATGACAACTAACCACATGATGATCTCAATAGATGCAGAAAAGGACTTCGATAAAATTCAACACCCCTTCATGCTAAAAACTCTCTATAAACTAGGTTTTGATGGAATGTATCTCAAAATAATAAGAGCTGTTTATGACAAACCCACAGCCAACATCACACTGAATGGTTAAAACCTGGAAGCATTCCCTTTGAAAACCGGCACAAGACAAGGATGCCCTCTTTCACCACTCTTATTCAACCATAGTATTGGAAGTTCTGGCCAGGGCAATCAGGCAAGAGAAAGAAAAAGAAGGTATTCAAATAGGAAGAGAGGAAGTCAAATTTTCTCTGTTCGAAGATGACATGATTGTATATTTAGAAAACCCCATCGTCTCAGCACCAAATCTCCTTAAGCTGATAAGCAACTTCAGCAAAGTCTCAGGAATACAAAATCAATGTGCAAATATCACAAGCATTCCTATACACCAATAAGAGACAAACAGCCAAATCATGAGTGAATTCCCATTCACAATTGCTATGAAGAGAACAAAATACCTAGGGATCCAACTCACAAGGGATGTGAAGGACCTCTTGAAGGAGAGCTGCAAACCATTACTCAAGGAAATAAGAGAGGACACAAACAAATGGGAAAACATTCCATGCTGATGGATAGGAAGAATCGCCATTGTGAAAATGGCCATACTGCCCAGAGTAATTTATAGATTCAATGCTATCCCCATCAAGCTACCGCTGACTTTCTTCACAGAATTAGAAAAAACTACTTTAAATTTCATATAGAACCAAAAAAGAGCCCACATAGCCAAGACAATCCTAAGCAAAAAGAACAAAACTGGAGGCATTATGCTACCTGACTTCAAACTATGCTACAAGGCTACAGTAACCAAAACAGCATGTTACTGGTAACAAAACAGATATATAGACCAATGGAACAGCACAGAGGCCTCGGAAATAATGTCACACATCTACAACCATCTGATCTTCAACAAACCTGACAAAAACAAGCAATGGGGAAAGAATTCCCTATTTAATAAATGGTGTTGGGAAACTGGCTAGCCATATGCAGAAAACTGAAACTGGACCCCTTCCTTACACCTTTTACAAAAATTAACTGAAGATGGATTAAAGACTTAAATGTAAGACCTAAAACCATAAAAACCCTAGAAGAAAACCTAGGCAATACTATTCAGGACATAGGAATGGGTGAAGACTTCATGACTAAAACACAAAAAGCAATTGCAACAAAAGCCAAAATTGACAAATGGCATCTAATTAAACTAAAAAGCTTCTGCACAGCAAAAGAAACTATCATCTAGGTGAACAGGAAACCTACAGAATGGGAGAAAATTTTTGCAATCTATCCATCTGACAAAGGGCTATTATCCAGAAACTATAAGGAACTTAATTAAAATTTACAAGAAAAAATAAACAGCCCCATCAAAAAGTGGGCAAAAGATATGAACATGCAGACACTTCTCAAAAGAAGACATTTATGTGGCCATCAAACATATGACAAAAAGCTCATCATCACTGGTCATCAGAGAAATGCAAATCAAAACCACAATGATATACCATCTCATGCCAGTTAGAATGGCGATCATTAAAAAGTCGGAAAACAACAGATGCTGGAGAGGATGTGGAGAAATAGGAATGCTTTTACACTGTTGGTGGGAATGTAAATTAGCTCAATCATTGTGGAAGACAGTGTGGCGATTCCTCAAGGATCTAGAACGAGAAATACCATTTGACCCAGCAATCCCATTACTGGGTATATACCTAAAGGATTATAAATCATTCTACTATAAAGACACATGCACACCTATGTTTATTGGAGAAATATTTACAATAGCAAAGACTTGGAACCAACCCAAATGCCCATCAGTGATAGATTGGATAAAGAAAATGTGGCACATATACACCATGGAACACTATGGAGCCATGAAAATGATGAGCTCATGCCCTTTGCAGGGACATGGATGAAGCTGAAAACCATCATTGTCAGCAAACTATCACGGGAACAGAAAACCAAACACCACATGTTCTCACTCATAAGTGGGAGTTGGGCAATGAGAACACATGGACACAGGGAGGGGATCATCACATAGGGGGGCCTGTCCATGGTGGGTGAGGGGATAGGGGACCAATAGCGTTAGGAGAAATACCTAATGTCAATGATGGGTTGATGGGTGCAGCAAACCACCATGGCACATGTATATCTATTTAGCAAACTTGCACATTCTGCTAATGATTCCAGAACTTAAAGTATAACAAAAAATAAAAAATAAAAATAAAATAAAATAAAATTGTGTCACTAACCAAAAAAAAAGAAAAAAAAGGTTGGTCTTGCTAAACTTTCCTGTAACATACCCTACTACATGTACAAGTATCACTTGGTCTTTTTGACATCACCCTGTGGGAACTGGGGCTCAGGGGATTGGCAGGAGTGCTTATACTCTGGCTACAGCTATGGGTAATAAACTGTCATTTGCCTCTGACCCAGGAATCTCGTGTCTCCTACAGCCAGTACCTGTAAACCTGTGGTAGGATATCATGTTAGTTTGCAAGTAGGGTAAAATCTCAAATCCTTTACAGTTCTCAACAGTCAGTATAGCTTGGAAATGATCATCTCCCTTTGCTCAAGTATGGAAGTACTTTAAAAGATAGTATTATCACCTAAAGCCCAAATAAAAACTGGACTTCAGGGCCAGGCATAGTGGCGCAATTCTGTAATCCTAGCACTTTGGGAGGCTGAGGTGTGTGTATTACCTGAGGTCAACAGTTTGAGACCAGCCTGGCCAACATGGCGAAACTCCGTTTCTTTCTTTCTTTGTCTCTGTCGCCCAGGCTGGAGTGCAGTGGCGCGATCTCGGCTCACTGCAAGCTCCACCCCCGGGTTCACGCCATTCTCCTGTCTCAGCCTCCGAGTAGCTGGGACTACAGGCGCCCGCCACCACGCCCGGCTAATTTTTCGTATTTTTAGCAGAGACGGGGTTTCACCGTGTTAGCCAGGATGGTCTCGATCTCCTGACCCCGTGATCCGCCCCCCTCAGCCTCCCAAAGTGCTGGAATTATAGGCGTGACCCACCAGGCCCGGCGGCGGATCCCCGTTTCTACTAAAAATACAAAAATTAGCTGGGTGTGGTGGCCTGTGCCTGTGGTCCCAGCTACACAGGAGGCTGAGGTAGGAGAATCGCTGGAAGCAGGGAGAGGGAGGTTGCAGTGAGCCGAGATCGAGCCACTGCACTCCAGCCTGGGTGATAGAGTGAGACTCAGTCTCAAAAAAAAAAAAAAAAAAGCAAAAAAAAAAAAAAGCTAAAAAACTGGACTTCAATTTCCCTAAACTCCCCTCACTGCAGGAGAGGTGTTGGGGTGAGTAGAGCTCTTAATTATTTTGACTAGGTTGCTAGTCCATTATAAAAGATATCTGGTTCCCCTGTTTCCCAATATCTCTCGTTTAAGGAGTAGAGAGATAAAATCTGTAATTATGCATATGTGCTGGCTTGCACTGGATTTTGTATTTAGTAATAGTGCCTAGCTTTACCTTTTTTGCTGTGTTTGTACATTTATGTAAAAGCATTGTATAAGCATTTTGTCAATTTGTTTAGATGGCTTCATCAGTAGGCTATACTCTGTCACATGGATACTGACATCTACTTTGAACTGGATTTGCATTTTTCCACTCTTCCTTAGATTTGGTTGTTGTGAACTGTCATTCAATACATATTATGTAACTTGCTTGGGTGTGATAATGTGTTTTTCAAGCCCCTCCTACAAGATTGTTATGACACATTAATATTCAGGATATGGAGAAGATATTTACATGACAATGGAGAAAGATGAGAATTTTAATTATAAAGTCAAAACTCTCTTATACAACAAGAAAGAAACATTATTAGATTCCAAAATTATTTCTCGTTTTGTTGCCTTGCAGAGGAACAAAATAGATCTGATTCACAATTTGCTGCTAGCAGATATAACATATTTTGAGAATCTTTCAACCTGATTTCAATTTGTTTTGCCATTGGTGAAAATTTCAAAGCACTTGATCCAAGATTCTGCCAGTTTATCCCTCCTCCAACCCCACCCCACCCCACACCATTACAATTTCTAAGTTTCTTAAAAAAAAAAAAAATGCTTGTAACGTTTCTAAAAAATGGAAACTGTAAAAACCAACTTCTCCACTCGGCAACTAGCTGGAGAGTTATTTGTTTTGTTCACTTTCAAGTTCCTGTGTAACAACGTGGCCTTTTAAAAAACACACAAATTAGCAGTTTTAATTTGCAATTTCATTCATACTACAGAAATATGGGAATTCTAATAGCATGGGCAATTATCTTGCCCATCTGTGCCCAGTCTTATCTGGCTAATGTATAATGATTGATGTAGAAAAAGAGCATAGGTAAATAGGAAACATGACCCGTAACTTCTAATTACGCTTGTGTTGGTTTGCACTGAATTTGTATTTAGAAGTAGTGCCTAGTTTTTAACTGTTTGAATTGAGTTTTTGTGCAAAAGAATAGTTTTATTTCAAAGAGTCTTTTATGTTTATATGGCTTAATTTATATCACTATTCAAAGGTTAGTGTGTTTTTCATAAGTTCCCAGAATAAAGTGAAACTTGCAGGTTATTTTTTTTAATTGAGGATGAAGCAAAATACAGCTAAGGAAGGAATACATCCGAATACTTAATGGCCAAATAAATAAATATAATACAGCCAGTAAGATTGTCAGGAGTTTACAGTTACTGCAATGATAAAATTTGGTTTGCTTTTCTTTCAGGTTATTCTTTTCTACTTTTTCCTCTGATAGAGCAGATGAAGCAGTTAAAAGGATTTCTTAAAAAAATCTGACAACACTGCAGATTTATGCTGAATACATACAGTATCTAATTTAAAGTAAAAGGAACTAAACCTTTTTTTCGTCACTTTTGATTCTTAATGTTCTTAATATTCTTCATCAGCTGTTTGAAGAGTTCCTAGCTCTGACTGTTCATGCTCACAAATATGAGTTAAAAATACAGTGAGAGTTCATTTAATTTCCACTTAAAATTCACAGGAAGTCATGCTTGTTACCAGGAAACACTGTACTTCTTTTAGAGAATATCTAATCCAGAGAGGCTAAATTATATCCATTACACTCTATCATGGCTAGTTGGTAAAAGCTGCCAAGGAATACCTTAGCTATTTTTGATAAGTACAACACTTCAGTGGTGTCTCATTTCCATACCGACATAATGGCTAAATGCTAAACAGGCGTTCTTCAGAAAAAGACCTTACAGAAAGCTCTGAAGTGTGCTATGGCTAGATCGTCTTTGAGAAAAAGATATCCTAGAGATGAAGGAAACTTCAGATATCCCAAGACATCTTACTAAACTTTTTTTCAGAAGATTTCAACAGTATTTGGTAAACTGCAATATCAGAAACTTTGGGTATAATTGAGACCCTGACAATTTTAGAGCTGATTATTGATTCTGTCACTTGTAAATCTGGTGGTTTGACCACACCTAACAGTATTCAAAAATTTTTCAAAGTCACTGAACAACCTTAAGATGGGGTGAAGTAGGAGCACACATTAAAAAAAAAAAAAAAAAAAAAAAATTAAAGGTCAGTACCAAAAAGTCTGTCTCTGCTATTCTGCTGAGAGATTCATATGAGATGCCAGTAGCTGTCACCTATTGTCAAGACTCACTCTCACGAACTCTGATGGACATCAATTCCTTTTCTTCATGTGTAGCTACTAGAAGGAAATCTTTGGAATGCATCTTTCCGAGGATCCAGTGAAGGCAGCAGGCAATAGGACGAATGTAGGGAAACATTAGGAGCATACAAGAAAGTCAAGTAAAAAGCAGCAGACATGAGTTTCTTTAGCAATATCCTTGAAGTTATGTTGGTTCAAATATATTTGCTAGTTTAACTCAGATTTTTTTTTTTTTTTTTTTTTTTTGAGACGGTGTCTCGCTCTGTAGCCCAGGCTGGAGTGCAGTGGCCGGATCTCAGCTCACTGCAAGCTCCGCCTCCCAGGTTCACGCCATTCTCCGGCCTCAGCCTCCTGAGTAGCTGGGACTACAGGCGCCCGCCACCTCGCCCGGCTAGTTTTTTTTTTGTATTTCTTAGTAGAGACGGGGTTTCACCGTGTTAGCCAGGATGGTCTCGATCTCCTGACCTCGTGATCCGCCCGTCTCGGCCTCCCAAAGTGCTGGGATTACAGGCTTGAGCCACCGCGCCCGGCCTTAACTCAGATTTAAATGTATGCTGGGACAAATCTGCAGAGTTAGGATTTAAATTATAAATTGAGTTTATTGCATCTTTTAGACAGTTCTTAAATAGCAGCTTTATGATCCTATTTTTCTTTGTGGCATATAGGATAAATTAAAAAATTTATTAACTAATTATATTTACACTAGACATTCTTACATACTCTGAAGAGAAAAAATTAGGAACAAAATATTTGTTACATATGAATAGAAAATTCTTCTTACCTAAGGTGACATTTTATTTGAATACTTGAAAGGATGTTATAAAGAATGTTAGGAATTTGACTTTGGGAAAGTTGTCATCCATCAAATAGCTGCTGGTTTTCTTATTTCTGCTGTATATTTTGTTGAATCCATATAGATTCTGATGTTTTGTTATTTTAATTCTTACTCTATATTTTATTACTTGTTTTTTCTTTAGCTTTTATAAAATCTCCTCCATGTAGGTTTTCTTAAAATTTCTTATGGTTGATAAAATAGAATGAGCACAATCTTTGAAGTCAGACAGAACTAGGTTTGAATTTCAGCTGTCTACTTACTACCAGTGCGGTCTTCAACAGGTCAAAGCCTGTTTCTTTATATTATAATATGGAGACAAAAGCAGTTACCTTACACAATATTGGGAGCATCCTAGATAGCACGTTAAAATCATGGTGAGAGATCTTACATGGTGGCTGGTGGTCTCAGTCTGGCCCACTTTGACACGTATTATTTATTAATATCAGGGAAGAACACCTGGCCTGAAGGAGAGGTCCAACAGGTCAAAGTCAACTCCAGACTGGATTCTGATTCTGGTTGTTTTAGCGTAACCAACCATCCCAGTTTGCCTAGGACAGGGGAAGGGGGGCTGTTCCCAGGATGTAAACTTTCAGTGCTAAAACTAAGAAAGTATTGCGCAAACTGAGATGAATTGGTCACCCTGGATATTTTCTTTATATATTATGAAGGATGAAATGTGAATTTTTGCAAAGATGGTATGTGTGTCTGAGTGTGACATGAATTTAAGCCTGTAAGTTTTAAAGACAAGGAACCACTCAAACTGAGTTTCATGAGATTCATGTTTTACTGACCTCTGTACATTGCAGGTAAAAAGTCCTTTCCCCTAGAGGAAAGGGTCTTAATCTAGTTGCCTAACCTGAAAATGAAACCAACCAGGAGTGAAATGTATCTGCAAACAACACGGAGCAATTGTAGAGATCATTGCTGCAGTTAGCTTGTAACTTAAGACTTTGAAGTGTGATTTATCTTAGTTTGCAAACTCTAAATTGGGGTGTGATTCTCCAGTTTCCACTAGTAATTAAATGGTGAAAAGTTGTGTTATTTTAAATATGAAAAAAATATGAGTTGTTGAAGTACAAGATGCTTGTACAAATTTTGTACTTCAACCTCCTGAACATTGCTCTATTTTGTACTTGGAAACTAAAAATTGAAGCAAGGAATGGTTTGCAATATCCCAAAACTCTCCATATAACCTGGTGTTCAAGGCCAAAATTATGTAACCTCTTTGACTAGATATTGTTAAAGTACTAGGTTTTATCCTAATTGCTTTCAGCAGTAATATGCTTGTTTTACTTTCTTGGCTCAGGGCCTTATTAGCATGTAAAAATAATTTTCCTTCCTAAACTACTTTGCTACCTCATTAGCAAGTTTAACAAGATGTCACATACAGGTGGTATGAAGAAGATAACTAGGTCAGGCTGCTTGGTTAGTCCCTTGAGCAGCCCTGGGAGTGCTGTTTTAGTTTAATGTTTGTGTGCATGTATGTAGAAAAGGAAGAGACAATTTGGTGAATAGCTTTGACTCTGTTTTAACCTCAGAAGCAATCCTTATCTTAAGTAAAAAGAAATGAGGTCTGGAATGTATTCCAAGATCCAAAGATATATAGTCAAACACCCCTAAAGTTTTTAGGTCTTTGGATTGGCGCTATACCAGTGGTTCTCAACCTGGTTACACCTTGGAATCACTAGAAGGATAAAGGAAGGGTGTGGGAGGCAAATACTGATGTCTAGACATCCATCCCAGACCAATTAAATCTGAATCTCTGTGGACAGATCCAGGCATTTACATTTTTAAAAAAGATAAAAAGATTTCTAGGTGATGTTAATATGCTCTTTCTTTCTTTCTTTCTCCTTCCTTCCTTCCTTCCTTCCTTCCTTCCTTCCTTCCTTCCTTCCTTCCTTCCTTCCTTTCTTTCCTTCTTTCTTTCTTTCTTTCTTTCTTTCTTTCTTTCTTTCTTCTTTCTTTTTCTTTCTTTCTTCTCCCTTTTGTTTTTTTCTTTTTTGAGATGAAGTCTTTCTCTGTCACCCAGATGGGATCACAGTGGCGTGATCTCCGCTCACTGCAACCTCTGCCTCCCGTGTCCAAGCCATTCTCCTGCCTCAGCCTCCTGAGTAGCAGGGACTACAGGCACCCGCCAAGACGCCTGGCTAATTTTTTGTATTTCTGGTAGAGACAGGGTTTCACCATGTTGGCCAGGCTGGTCTTGAACTCCTGAACTCAAGTGATCCTCCTGCCTTGGCCTCCAAAAGTGCTGGGATTATAGGCGTGAGCCACTATGCCTGGCCTAATATGCTCTTTCTAACAGCTATAATGACTCTAATGGATTGAAATATTCAAGGGAAAAATAGTTCCAGAATACCAGGCAATGTATAGTGGCTTCAAATAATTATACTGAGATTAGAACCTACATTCGGTTTTAAGGAGGTTCTTGTTTCACTTTCCTGGGAACCCTCTTACCTGCACTTCTAGGGAGAAGTGTGAAGTATATGCACACTTACAACATATTCTTCTTTTGTGAATGTACTAAATGTAGGTCCATACAAGGGCCAGGGTATGAAGACAAGCAAGGTGTTTATCTTTATTCCTCCCCAATGACTTTTCCCAGACAAAACTCTACTAGACCCACATTGGAACCTGAAAGGAAGTACTCATATATGGAAACTGGAAATCTAGGCTGCCTTTCTTGAATTTTTAATGTAGAGTAACCAGGAAGCTAAGAGGAATAGATCTCACAGGAATAAAGAGAAACAGGAACCTTGGGGATGGACTCACTACAAGGGAAGGAGGGGAAAGGGAGGAATAGAAAATATAGAAAACAATAATATAGAAAACAATATAAAAAGCCACTTTTGCTTTCTCCTCCCCTAAATAAACAACATCTACAACAAACAACCAATTTCAACAATCAATAGCTTGAGGGAAAGCTAAATTATTTTAAGATTGAATGTAAAAGACTGCAATTTAATTGTTAACTCGCCTTGGCCTATGAAAATGACAAGGAAACAAAATAGCGGTATGCTCTAATTATTACTTGGCTATCTAGGTCTTATAAATCTCCACTACGGGAAAATAAGAGGCAATAAGAACAAACCTGCTATCTGGATAGCCCCAGAAGGGTTTTCTTTGTTTTTAAGGTCCAAGAATAGTGGTGACAGAATGTGATACAATGAGAGGGGAAGTAGAGGGAAGAAAAAAGAATTAAAAACAGACCCTAAAAAGTACTTAAAGACAGCAATATAGGTAGTTAGTTAAATTTTGAGCAATATTAACAAGGGTTTGGGTTTTGTTGAGTTTAATTTTGTTCCCTTTAAAATATACATACACACACACATATACACAACAGGTGCTAGTTGATGGGGTGGAAGAAGAAATAAGTTACCCTTCCTACCTGCAGGGAGCTAATTTCTTATTAGAAAGCATATTTTAACACAGAAGAAATATAGAATAATTTAAAAACAATATAAACTATATTTAAGTGATCTCTTATTTTTATATTGTTTAGTTTTCTAATTATGAAAGTGATAATGCAGCCCGGGCATGGTGGCTCATGCCTGTAATCCCAGCACTTTGGGAGGCCAAGGTGGGTGGATCACTTGAGGTCAGGCATTTGAAACCAGCCTGGCCAACATGGCAAAACCCTGTCTCTACTAAAAATACAAAAATTAGCTGGGCGTGGTGGCGCATGCCTGTAGTCCCAGCTACTCAGGAGGCTGAGACAGGAGAATCACTTCAACCTGAGAGGCGGAGGTCGTAGTGAGCCAAGATCGTGCCACTGTACTCCAGCCTGGGCGATAGAGTGAGATAGTGCCTATTGTGAAGAAGTTAGGAGTCTAGACTAGTATAGAAAGGAAAATGACAATCACCCCTCATCCCTGAGCTCTTGTTATTTTGAGTTTCAGGGGCATCCTCCCTTTTGTCTTCAATCTCTCTCTGCACTGATCCCTTTTTCTCAGTCTACAAATGTTAGCTTTCCCCATCTCACTCTCACCATCACTACTGAGGGGTAATTGCACCTACAACTTATAGTTGTGCAATAAATGAATTAATATAGGTAATATAGGTAAATAATAGGTAAATGTTTCTAGCAATACCCACATGTAGTAAACAGTACAAGTGTTAGTTATTTTTAAATTTATTATTTTTAAACAAATGAAGAAAAAAAATCTTGTCCTCCTTTAACCACTGTTATCTTTTCCTATCCCTTAGTTCCTTAACCTCTGCTTACACCATACTCTTCTTACCCCCACTGCTATTTGATTTCTGCTGTGGCCTTGCAGAAGTTCCTAACCCACTATTAATATCTTACTTGAGTGTTTTTTCAGGTCAGCTGATTCTCTGCAGTCACCTCCACATCTTCCCAGCATCCACCTGCCTCACAGAACTGATCAATCTGATGTCAGATCTGGTCCTTTTTTATCTTGTTTGGAAGTAAAAACTCAATCTTTAGAAACAGTTGCTAAGCTTTGTTATCGCCGATCAAACTTTACCACTGAACTAGACGAAAACCTTTCTGTGTGTCTATCTTCCCAGACCTAACCAATTCCCAGTATGTATGCACTTACTTTACAGTGTTTATCATTATCTGCCCGATATTATCATAATTGTTGTGTATCTGTCCTTCCTACTGGATAAGTGACAGTGACCCATCGTGTTTGCCTTTGTATCTCAAGAGCCTATTCCATGGATATTTGTCAAATTGACTTGAAGTTCTGGGGATATGGCTTAAAGCACTTACTATTTAACACCCTGTGTTTTAATTATTGAGGTAAATGTTTTCACACCTCTACTATATTTTAAGGTCCATGAGAGTTGGGAATCTGCCTTCTTCAGCTTTGATTACTCTGCAGTGCTCAGAACTATGTCCTGCATATAATGATGCTCCCTAAATATTAAATTCTGAAATAATGATTACCTTTGTAGAGCACTTTACACTTTATCCAGCTCTCCTGCATGGATTAACTGAGCATCACAATGAGCCTCTAAGATAAGTTCCTATTGGGCAAAAAAGGAAACAGGCTCAGTAGTGTTACAAGACTAATGAAAGGAACAAGGGCTCAAGTCTAAGTTTCCTGATTTTAGACGCCCCCTGCTTTCTTTACTGTATCCTTCTGCCTATAAAACAGAATGTAATGTCATTTCATGTAAATAGTTCTTCCTATGATTGAGTGGAACAGAGAACATCTGGCTGGAGGTGCCAGATCAACTTTGTGGAAGAGGTGGGGGCTTGTTTGAGAAGGGCTTGGAAACACTGGGCATGCAGCATGCTAGAGAGAAGATAAGTGAACTTTTGGAACTATAGTACATGGAGAGACAAGTCTTGCATTAAAATTAGTTTCACTATTTCTCATTTGAGAAAACAGTAGTACTTGAGTTTCACATAAACTGTTTATTTTTAAAGGTAACACATGAATTGCAACTGTACAAATTACAGTTGAATTCACAGCCAGCGTAATTCTGGACACGGTAATAGGAATGAACATGGAAGGCTCTTTAGGCAACACAGCAAAGCCTGGAGGCTTTTTGAAATCCCTCAATTGCTTTAAAAAAAGTCTTTTTACGGTTATTTATAATCCAACAAGGGTCAACTAACTTGTTTTTTTTCTTTTCTTTTCAAATAACTACTCACAATAACATACCAACAATCTATCATTTAGCCTCTGGATAAAACATTAAAGTTATTTCTTTCTTGTTTTCTGTGTTTATGGTGTGTGTTTATGGTCAACTTTATTATGGTACAAATCCATAGCCAAATGACATTTCCCAATACTGTACCAAGAGACAGATTTCTACTGATTACTCCTGTGATTCTTGTAATAACATTTTACACGGTCAACAGTGTCCTGTCAGATAGCAAAGCTTAAAAGAACATCTACAGTGATGGAAGCCTTGTGGGGCTGCAGTTTCTCTACATCTGCTTCTGAAACCAGCGCTATGTAGTAGGTTATGCTTGGCGAGGCCAATAATTCTAGGTCATTTATTCTTTTATTGCTTTTTTACTATTTTGTTCTACTTGACTGAAGAGGTTTTTAGGAAATTCACCATGGGCATGCTGATTTCCATTTGAGTTGCTGCAGCTACATTCTGCATTTTTCCCCATCTCCCTTTGGCTCCACTTGAGAGCTCATTTCACTGCTCAGAGCAACTTCAATTTCAAATTTTTCCCTGCACATAACACATCTCCCATTCTTGGCACTGTGCCTTCGTTCTTGCAGCTTGAAACCCTCACTTAGTATGTACACAAGATTCTCCTCGATCTTTATTTTTTTTAAGTAAGGTATACTTTATTTACCCATCAGCTTTCCTCCAAGGAAATGAAAGCATTGCTCTCTGCCTATGCCATTAACCCTTCCTAGCGCCAGACTTCAGCAAGCTCAGTAGCCTGTTACTAGTATTAACAGAAAAAGAGAATTGTAATTTAAGTGATAGCAAATAACTTTTTACATCCTAATAAAGACATCTTGCCTCTTTTCCCTTGACATTGACATCAGGGCACCTGGTGTTCTTTATGTCTTGATGGAATCTCTAAACAGATAATTCACTGTGGGCCAAAATAAGGGTTCTCGTAGAACTGTGTTGTTCTGTAATCAAAATCCGTATTTTCGGATTTTCCAATGTAGCAGATGAATTGTTGATTTAATTTTCAGTAGCAAAATAGTAATATGAAAGGTAGGCTAATATAAGAAAGTCATAAACATTGTTGGCATATTATTTAGTTACTAAATATTGTTTAATAACGTGAGTTTTCTCAACTTCTGGGTTGATGACACACAATATTTTCAAAAAAGCGAAGTTATGTTTGAAATGTAATTAATTACACTCTATGCATTTTCAAGCCTCTGAGCTTTGCTCACATTATTCCAACTGCCTTGTAAAACTTTCTATCTTTTTTCTGCCTATAAAATAGAATTTATTCTTTAGGGTCAAGCTAAGGTTACTTCCTCTGTGAAACGCTTTTGAATCCTTCTGGAGAGTATCAGTCACTTCTGCCTTTCTATCTCTAGAACACTTTGTTTATGGTTCTACTTTCTTTTGGGGAGTCCTTTTAGGCCAAAGTGTGTTCCATAGGTGTGGGGTGTGTGGGTGTCCCACCTACTTCCTTGAGGACAAAGAAGACATTATTTGGCTCTGAAAGTCTCCTTAGTAGCCAGCACTGTGTTTAAATACGATGTTGGTTGAAGTTTGACAGCCTAGGAATATACAAAATGATTGACTGTGGTACGTAATAAATGGAGCGTGGGAGAGATTGTAATCAAGATCCCTAATGTGTAAGAGTTTAGAAGCTGAGACAAATTTACATATGGATAGAACCTCAGGGAAATATAGAAAAAATGCCAGAAATACATAAAAAATTCACTAATGCTCTATAAGTTGAGTCAATAATAAAGAGTTTATATAAAGGCTGGGACACTCAAACAGGAATGATCACTCTCCATGAGATATTTTGTGTGAGAGAACTTTAACACTACTTTTTTGTTGCTTTTAGCAAAGCATTAGCAGGGTAAACCCTTGGACAATTACAGCACCAAGTTGGTGCTTAGTATGAGGGCAAGTCTTCTTAGCAAGTCTTGAAGTTTTCCAGTTTGAGAGTTTATGAAGAAAAGAAAGTAATAGTGAACAACTAGATGCAGAGTGAAGCAGAGACTGTCCTTAAACACGTGTGTGTGTGTGTGTGTGTGTACATGTGCATGTATGTATACTCAGAATATGACAAATTATATGAAGAACATCAGCTTTGATATTAGAGAAACCCAAGTTTGGTTTGGCCTGCCATTTGGAATTTCCCTTAGCAAGTTATTTAACGTCTTTGAACCTTACTTGCCTCACCTGAAAAACAGCAAAAATATTGAGTGATATAGATCACAAAATATATTTTAAAAAGTATGAAGTATAGTTTCTGACATTTCCTCCTTATACTGCACTTCTAGAAAAAGTCCTGAGAGCCCTGGAGAGGCTCTTGGCCAGGACAGGCTGAAATAATATGAATCGTGATTCTGTCCCTCCTCTGTCACCATCCTGGTACTGCCTCTCTGCCTTTCCATCTCTGCTGCTCCACCCTGGACTGACCATTCTCCGGAATCACTGTAAGTATGCTAATGCTAGAGCCTTTCAGTTTGTCGTGGCTCTAAGTTGAGTCTTTAAGAACAAAGGCTCTTTCTTACCTGCCCACATGTCAGTTGCTACTGCTATTTCTGGAGTTAGTCATGGTTTCAGAGGTGTTTGGATTTAAGAAACGGTAGGAGGCAGGACTCTCCTGTGGTTGCCCTTTGGTGCCACTGGAATGTCTACACATGCCTTTGTGGTTTTGTGGTTAGGTGGTTGGCTTCAAGTTTATAGTCCCACATGGCTTTGGGTGAGAAAAAGAATGTCTTTCAAAAACCAAGACCTGCTGGAAGAACCTCTCTCAGTTATTCAGTGTCTCTTTCTCTATAGTTGTTTTCTCTCTCAAGGTACAGCAGTTAGGATTAAAAGCTGTAATTGTGACTTCAAGGCAAATTTCTTACACCTGGGTTTTGCTTTTTGTATGTGTTATGTGATTGCATTTACATTTTGTGAAAGCAAGTGCATGAGTGTTTTAAGTGATGTGCATTTAAGGAAGTTATAAAACTGTGTCGAGTATGACCACAGCTTGTCTGTAGAAAAGGGCCTGGAAGAAAATATCCTAAAATGTTAATAGCGAGTTGTCTCTAGGTGGTGAGACTTTTTTTTTTCTTTCTTCTATTTCTATATTTTCCACTTTTCCACAATGTTCGTATATTACTTCTTTAACGTTTAATTTTTGTGGGTATGTAATAGGTATACATATTTATGGGGTACACGAGATATTTTGATACATGCACACAATAAGTACTAATCATAGGGTAAATGGAGTATCCATAATTTCAAGCACTTATCCATTTGCTACAAACAGTCCAGTTGTACTCTTTTAGTTATTTTAAAATGTGCAATTAAATTATTATTGACTATAGTCATCCTGTTGTATTACCAAATACATATCTTACTTTTAAATATAATGCATGTTACCAAATACATATATTACTTTTCCATATAATACTTTAAAATGAAGAAACCAATTATATACATGTATACACACATTTATGTATATATACACATATGTATACATATGCATATGTGGGGGGTGTGTGTATATATATACGTGTGTGTATACACATATATATACACACACATATATATACGTATATGTATATATACGTGTATATATACACATACACATATGTACCCAAAAGGGGACTAATCAGTAGGCATCAGTCATCCTGTATGCAGTGTTTTGTAAATAGCTGTTTGACTGTTTCACCAGTGATTACTGGAGTTACCTTTTATTTGTATCTGTTCAGGAATCAGTCAGTAGATTTGTCACATATAACTATGAACTCATACAGGTCTGTTCACCTGTTTCTTCACCAGGAAAACAGGAGAGTCACATCTGTCTTGTTGGATTGTTGTGAGGTACGATTATGGTGAAAAATGTTCTTCAAAAACCATACAGTACTATGAGAGGGAAGGTATTATTGATGAGAAGAGCTTGAAGGACTTATCAAGGGCAGTATTACAGGAGGAAGAATCATAAAAGTGTAGCAAACAGACAAAGATGTGCACATGGACGGGAGAAGGAGGCTTTCAATTGATTTACTTTTCTATTTATAATGGGTTGTATATTGTCTAGGATAGTTTTTAGTATCTAGCACAGCCACACTCTTCTAAAATCTAAATGAGCCACCATTTACTGGACGGATTAGGGTTGAGTCTAAGAAGAAAGCAGAGGAGAGTGAGTTATAAGAAAAATTGTAGCTAAAATTTATTGAGTGCCAGGTACTATTTTCAGCTCTAGTTTAATGCTTATAATGTACCTACAAGGAGGGTGCTTTCATTACTAATTTTTACAGATAAATAAGATGAGTCAGAAAGGTTAATTACCTCTCCATGGTCTCCCAGCTAGAAAGTGGTGGAGCTGAGATTTGAACCTAAGCCATTTGGTTCCAGAGTTCACATTCTTAACCTTGGGTCTGGCTCTGTTTGATTATAAGGCCCAAATTGGTGGTGGTTAGTGAGGTCAGAGTGGATGGCTCACCTATGAAGGCAGAGTTAATTTTAATCTTTCATTTTGTGTCTTTCTCCTTCAGTAGGCTTTCATGAACATCAGGGTGCATTGTATTTGCAATTTTTTTTGAGAGGAACCCTAAAAAGAAGTCAACTATAGTATTTTAGTTTATACATATGGAAAATAACCAAGAATGAAATATTTTCTTAAAATCAAAGTTACCTACTTGAAGACTGGAAATCAAATTCACCTTTGATGCCTTAGCTTAGGTTTCAAATTTCAGGATTATACTGCCACCTAGTGCAGAGAAAACATTTTCCCAGCATATGAAAGCTAGTGAATGCATATGAAACTTCATAGATGCAACCTAAAACAAGGTATATTTAAAGTTTATTTCATAAAAGAGAACGAGGTGTTTGAGAATCAATGACCTTTTTACATTTCATTGGTAAAGTTTAACATGCAATTCAGGAACACATTTTTATTATTAGTAGTAGGTTGTTAAATCACAATAGTGCAGAAGAGAAGGCTTAGGTTTCTATACTTCATTCTGCCATGTAAATTTCCTTAATTAATGTCTACTAAGGAAATTAATACAATTCTTTTCATGAGCTCAAAAGTTCTCAGTAGGCGTTATGAGTTCAACTCATAATTATTTTAAAATTTTATTCAGTAAATACTTATACACTTACAGTCTACAAGTCAATGCCAATTATAACAAAGGAGAGGTAGCCTAATGGTGTTGAAAACATGACCTACATGAGCAGCACCTCTCCGTGGATCAGCAGGAGATCAGCATCACCTGGGAGCTTGCTAGAAATGCAAATTCTCAGACCGAACTTCAATATCCTGAACCAGAACCTCTGGGAGTAGTGCCCAGTAGTATGTTTTCAACAAGCCATGAGATTGTGGTAAGAAACGGTCTTGAAAAGCCATAGAGCATAAGAAGGAAGGTATTACTGATGAGACAAGATTGAAGGCTTTACAGTAGGTAAAGAAACATACTGATGGGCCCATATGTGTGTTTTACTGAAGGGGGCAAAAGAGGCTTAGGATATGGATCAGCTGCTGTAGACCTAAGACTCACAAGGCAGCAATTGCAGCAACAGCTCCTGGAAGCACGTGTGCTATGGAGAGGAATTGATTTCTCTCCTCCTTGGGGAGACGGAAATGCTCATACTTTAGAGAGAGCAAAAGTAATATGCTGAAAAGCTTAGGAGTGGGGGAGTTTTACATTAAATAACCTGTTTTTGTATTAATGTTCTACGGTGAGAACACATTTATTTGTGAGTGATTTCAGAGAAAAATGGCCATCACCATGGGGCTGTATTTGCTTGCTATAGACGATTAGGCTACAATTACAAGTATAGGGCCAAAATAAGAAGATTAAAAATAGAGCTTTGATTATGGTGAAATTTCTTTACAGTAAAACTGAACCGAATGTAAAACTGTGGGAGTCCGAGTTTTAGCAGCTCTGATTGTTAATCAGCCTCTCAGCCAGAGATTTCTGTGATAAATTTCAGGCTCTAGCTGTGGCTAATTTGCGGCATCCTCACACAACTGGTAGGTGCCATTAGGCAGCCTGGGTCTTTTATTTTAAAGTAAAGATAGATGGAATAAAGCTTAAAACTAAATACCATTAGGAAGCTAGTTTTAAAAATACTTCTTCTTTAATTTAACCTATGAACTAATTAAATATGGGGGTTGTGGTATGTTTAATTAAAACTCTCATTTTACAGCTACTTTACTTCAAAAGAATGTTTTAAAACATATATAGTCATGTTAAAACTAAGGAACTTGTCCTACTGTTCTATGAGTTTCATGGGGCATCCCATCTGTTGTGTCCATACCAGGAAGCAAGGGGAAAGAGATCTTTTGGCACTTCTAGTGTTTACTCTTTGTTTTTTTTTTGAGATGGAATCTTTGTCGCCCAGGCTGGAGTGCAGTGGCGCAATCTTGGCTCACTGCAACCTCCACCTCTCAGGTTCAAGCGATTCTCCTGCCTCAGCCTCCCAAGTAGCTGAGACTACAGGCGCCCGCCACCAAGCCTGGCAAATTTTTTGTATTTTTTAAGTAGAGACAGGGTTTCACCACGTTAGCCAGGATGGTCTCGATCTCCTGACCTCGTGATCCACCCGCCTCGGCCTCCCAAAGTGCTGGGATTACAGGCGTGAGCCACCGCGTCCGGCCGTGTCTACTCTTTTCTAGTCGAATGTTTTTTTAAGCTGTGAGTTGTAACCCATCAGTTGGTCCTGAAATCTACTCACTGATTCAGTTATCATCACTCAAAAATGAAATATAATAAAACAGAAAATAGAATCTATTACATTTATATGAGTAACTGTTGTTTTCTGAAAGTTTTGTTCTGGTTGTGTATATGTATACATACTGATAAAACCCATTCAATCCATCCTCCAAGCAACAGCAGAACTGTCTTTCTAAAGGCACATCCGAAAAAGTCATTCTTGGCCTCAAACTCTTCTCTCAGTTCCCATAACAGCCAGCCTAATGTCTATGATTTCTTTTGATATCACTGAAGATCCTTTATCCAACTCCTCTCCCATGGTCCTGCTACTTGTGATTTCAGAAAATGACATCACCATCTACTCAGTTGCTCAAGCTCAAAACCAGGTAGTTTTTCTGTCCCCCACCTCTTTTCCAACCTACTCACCAATGTTATCTCTTTGTTCTCATCTGGTCTGAATCAAAATTGATGACTTCAAAGCAGCCTTCCCTAACCCCTCAACCTACACCAGCCTCTAAACCTTCTACAGTCTCTATAACACATTGTCTTCTTTTGTATTTTTCATAATGTTTCCACCTGAAATTATTTTGTCTATTCTTGTAAATGTGTTTAGTACCTCTCCTCCCACCAGTGTGTAAGCTGCATAGGGACAGGGACCTGATCTTTCTCTGGTTGTCTCTCTAGTGTTAAGGTCAGTCGGGGAGCATGTAGAAGAGGCAAAAAAAGATATTTACCAAATGAAAGGATTCTTGAACTAGACTTGTGGCTTCCCAAATGTCCTCTTTTACCTTTTTGTTATAGTATCTTCTGTTTTCTCTGTCTAAAACGTACTGCACCCACTCATTCTCTTGGTAGCCTTAGTATCCTTTAAGATTTTATCTCTTGTATTAAAAATTTCCCGATGCCCTTGGACTGTGCCATAGACTGTGTGTCTATGACCTTAGGACCCAGACCAGAATAGTGTTGTTCTCAGTGACACTACAGCCTTCTTACTCTCTGAATTGTGGTCATTTTCATATTGGTCCTCCCTGCTGGACTATCAGCTTCCTCAGGGCAAGGCCATGTTTATTCACACTTTTTACCTCCTCAACTCCCAGCACATACTTGATACGTATACTACTGTATATAGTTATTCAATACATGACTGAATAAACAAAAGAAAGTGGATGATCAAGAAAGATGATTATTTGTGATGATGTTCCCGATTTAAGCTTTAAGTAAATCATATTCTTGATTTATAAGAAGAAGGAGATTAGTGTGTGTACATTCTGTAAAAAGTATGTAGGGGAGGGATAAGAGGAAGTACAAAGAAAAGTATAATTGTTCTATACAAAACACTTCTATTTATAAAATGGATCATTTTAAATATCAAGCTGTCTTAGTTCATTTACAATCTGATGTGATTGACCACATTTCATTTCTACATGGTTTTTCAGAACCGAACTGTTAGGTAAGATGAGGAAACAATGCTAAGGGTGAAAAAGCTTACGCGTCTATGACCTTAGGGTGCAACTGGCCCAGACCAGAATAGTGTGGCCTTTGCACTGCTGTCTGTGAGATTCTAATGTCATGTTAGGAAACAAAAATAATAGAAAATAGGAGTGGAGGGAAGAAAAAAGTTTCCTTAAATAAGATTGTATATATCTTTTTTTTCTCTGGATCGACTTTCTTTTTTGTTCTTTCTTTTCTCTTTCTTTTTTTTTTTTTTTTGACATAGGGCCTCACTCTGTTGCCTAGGCAGTAGTGCAATCACCGCTCACTACAGCCTCAAGCTCTGTAGGCCCAAGAGATCCTCCTGCCTCAGCCTCCTGAGTAGCTGGGACTGGAGGTATGTGCCACTGTGCCCGGCTAATTTTTGTATTTTTTGTAGAGATGGGGTTTCACCATTTTGCCCAAGCCGGTCTCCAATTCCTGAGTGCAAGCCGTCCGCCTTGTCCTCCCAAAGTGCTGGGACCACAGGCATAAGCCACCTTGCCTGGCCTGGATTTACTTTCTTTCTTTTTATTATTATTATTATTATTTTTGAGATGGAGTCTCACTCTGTCACCCAGGCTGGAGTGCAGTGGCATGATCTCAGCTCACTGCAACTTCTGCCTCCTGGCTTCAAATGATTCTCCTGTCTCAGCCTCCCGAGTAGCTGGGACTACAGGCATGTGCCACCAGGCCTGGCTAATTTTTGTATTTTTAATAGAGATGGGGTTTCACCATGTTGGCCAGGCTGGTCTCGAACTCCTGACCTCAGGTGATCTACTCATCGTGGCCTCCCAAAGTGCTGGGATTATAGGCGTGAGCCACTGCCATCAGCCTACTTTCTTCCTTAAAATAGCTCTTGCTTGCTTCTGCCATCTTAAATAAAACTGCCAAGCTAGAAAAAAGCCAAACCACTTGTAAGCAAAGCTATTTTTCTCTCTATCCTTTCATTTTTAATTAAAAGGCACCCTCACTTGATTTCAAATTCTATTTGAAGAGGATTCATTACAGTGGGAAGGAAAGGGGCAAATGCGGAATTGAGATCTCTAAAGCAATGAAAGGATTTCCCAAACACTTCGTTATAATGAAAAATCCCTCTCTCCTTTCTTACCAGAGTAAGTAATATGAGAGGATCAATCATGCAAATAAATAGCTTTAATGGACAGTCCCTTTGGAAAATGCCTTTTCCCCTGTGAATCTCAGGCTGGCTTACCTCCTGTGACTTCAGGATGTCAGGAAGGTCCCCAGCTGCACAGCTTCTCCTCGGAGGTTAATAGAGCGCTTCTTTCACATGAGCCCTGACTGACTTAAACAAATAAGCTAGGATCTGGTCATTTGTAGTTCTGTCACGGAGCCAGGATGGCTGCACTAGGGAATGGGAATTTTGATAGACAGAAGGCAAATGACAGGGACTTGTAGAAAGCCCTAAATAGCATGAAGACATGGGTGTCCCTCTAGGAAAGAGAGACAGGACTCCAACAGGTGGGCTATGAGTAGAAAATAAAAGGGCAAGAGCATGGATATTAAGTTTGCCTGATTCACAGTTCATCAGTGAGCTGAGGGAGACAGAAGATGAAAGGAGTTTTTTGGAAAAGAAATAAACAAATGAAAAATAAGAAGCAACGCTATTGTTTTGTAATTAAATAAAAATTAAATCAATTAGAAAACTAAATTTAAAAATTTCAAGAAGCCGGGTGCGGTGATGCATGACTATCATCCCAGTTACTCAGGAGGCTGAGGTAGGAGAATCCCCTGAGCCCAGAAGTTCAAGGCTGTAGTGAGCTATGATTATGCTATTACACTCCAGTTTGGGGAACAGAGCAAGACCTGAGACCCTGTCTCTTTAAAAAAAAAAAAAGTTCACCTAAAAATTATTTTGCTTGCATTGTGATTTTTGAGATCGTTGGATCTTCTGACCTTTAGAGTCTTTGGTTTTGGAGTAACTACCCATGTCCCTCAAGACAACGCCAGAGGTGGGCCATGCTGAGTGGGTGGGAAGGTGGGTGATGTGGGGGCTCTTGGGAATTCTCTTGAGATGTTCAGGTTCTGGAGAGAGGGCATGGTATGTGTGATAGCGATGCTGATAACACGTACCTCTCTAGGTTTGTGCTCCTTGTAACTTGCTCTCACCTTGTTAACGGAGGATAATATGTTGCTTCTTTCCAGATACAGTGTCCTCTGCTCAACTCAGGTAATCTCAGAGTTTAAGAAGAAACAACAACGAGGGGGCTTAATATTTCATTTTATCAGGATTTCCAGCCGTGAGGTAGAGAGAGAGAATGCATATTTAGTAATAGGCATGGCACTTTGAAAAAGTTACTTCATTTTCTGGTTCCTCAACTTTCTTATTTGGAGAATAAGGGTAACTTCAGCCTTACTTTATAATGTTGTTGTGAGAATTAAGTGGCATTAGGTCTTAAGCATTTTCAACAGAGGGAGGCACATAATGAAGTGTTAGCTATGAGGACAATGACAAATAATGATTGTTGGGTGTTAGACCCTCTGCCTTTGATACCTCATTTAATTCTCAAAACCATTGTTTTAATGTAAGTATTTTCAATCTGTTTTACAATTAAGGCATCTAGTTACAGAAAGGTGAACTAACTCTCTCAAGGACACACAACTAGTAAACTTCAGAATAAACAGGGATTGAAACCTAGTTTGATTGGGCACTCCGCCTCCCCGTGGGCACATTTTTACTGGAACCTCAGCCCTCTGAAAGCTTCCACTGTATTCCTATAGCAGTTCTGAAAGCTGCCATTGTACTCCTATAGCAGATCTAAGAGCATCTACTGTGTTCCTATAGCACCTTGCCTGGATCCTTCTGGTGAATTTCTCCACATCCTGATTTTATTTTTTTCTTTTCAACAAACTTTCCCCTGTAAATCCCTCCTTCAGTGTAACCTTGTTAGCTTTGAGGACACACCCCTAGGCCTGGGCTTACAGCACTGCTTCTCTCCACCCCTTTCTTTTGCTTCAGTTTAAAGTGTCACGAGATTCCTCTGGTTCTCTCCCTTTGCTTTTAGCCCTCACCAGGGCAGGAGGGACCAAGGCTGGGCCCAGAACTCATAGTCCTAGGGTGACAGTGAAGGGGTAGGGAGGGGACAGTGACTCCCTTCCAACCCCTTCTTCATAGGGACTGTTGGCAAACAAAGAAAATCAACTGGGAAAATGAAGACTTGCTGGTAAGACAATAACCCTGGAAAGAGTGGTGGGGAGACGGGGCTGGGGGTCCTCAGAACCAAGGGTCTGTATTTTTGCAGCAGTGGTAGGATGAGAGTAGGTGAGCCGCAAGGTGAGAGACAGAAAGAGAGACTGATGAGAGAGGAAGACAAGAGAGCAAGCGTGAGAAACCAAAGAGAGACACAAAAAAAGAGAGACAGAGGAAGGGAGAGAAAGTGATAGTCACAGAAAAGGAGAGAAAGGAAATCACAGATGAAAGAAACCAGAGACAAAGAAATAGGTACCAAAACAGTGAGATAGGTAAATATCCAGAAAGTGAGATCAACAAAACAACAGGGACAGTGGGGGCTGGAAACATGAGTTCCTTACATCTCTCAGTAGGGTTTCAAGGTAAAAATGAAGGCCAGGCGCGGTGGCTTACGCCTGTAATCCCAGCACTTTGGGAGGCCGAGATGGGCGAATCACGAGGTCAGGAGTTCAAGACCAGACTGACCACCATGGTGAAACCCTGTCTCTATTAAAAATAGAAAAAGTAGCTGGGCGTGGTGGCACATGCCTGTAATCCCAGTTACTCAGGAGGTTGAAGCAGGAGAATCGCTTGAACCTGGGAGTTGGAGGTTGCAGTGAGCCAAGATTGCGCCGTGGCACTCCAGTGTGGGCGACAGAGTGAGACTCCGTCTCAAAAAAAAAAAAAAAAAAAAAAAAAAAAAAAAAAAAAAAAAAAAAAAGAAAAAGAAAAGAAAAAAATAAACTATACTGGGATTTGATCACCTTATATTAATTAGGTTTACCAGGTTTGAAAATATGGAAGTAGTTCCCATCTGCAGGGACTCCTGTTTGAGTCACTTTTCTTCTCTCTTCTTCAGGAAAATTCCAGTTTTCTTCTTTGTGTGCAGTTTCCTGGAGCCCTGGGCATCTGCAGCTGTCAAGCGTCGCCCCAGTAAGGGCCATAGTTCCTAGACTTTCAAAGATTACTTATTCCCAGAAATGATCAGATAGGGTTGTGGCTGACTGAAGACTGAGTGAGGCATCCATGGTCCTTCACACCCTCACTCTTCAATCCACCTTTGGGGCATGGGGATACCCTACTGGCTGGTTTTCCATGGTCAATGCTGGGTATGGAAAGTAAGTCCTGCCAGTAATCACAGTTGGCAGGAAGGCTAATCTGTGTGCTGCAGTGCCTAGTGCAGTGCCTAGGACAGATGGTGATTGGTAAATGTTGGGTGAATACATGGATGAATAAATAAATAGATTGATGGATGAATGGACCTCAACAATTTGGGGTGAGGACAGTATAAGGAGCATGTTTGATGTACCATGATGGTTAGGCCCATGCTTTTTGCATTTTTATTTTTATTTTTTTGAGATAAAGTCTCACTCTGTCACCTAGGCTGGAATGCAGTGACATGATCTCGGCTCACTGCAACCTCTGCCTCCCAGGTTCAAGTGATTCTTCTACCTCAGCCTCCCGAGTAGCTGGGACTGCAGGCATGTGCCACCATGCCTGGCTAATTTTTTATATTTTTAGTAGAGACGGGCTTTCACCATGTTGGTCAGGCTGGTCTTGAACTTCGGACCTCAGGTGATCCACCTGCCTCAGCCTCCCAAAGTGCTAGGATTACAGGCATGGTGCCAGGCCCATGCGTTGCAAGTGAATAATACTTTTTCTGAAGTCTAGAGCGTCTCTGTTGTCAGATGAATCTTAACAAGGCACTGAGGTTGGATATTTCCAAGAAGCCTTCCGTGGTGGTGAAAAACTCTTCCCTTGACCTTCCATTTGTGTAAGGAGAACACAATTTCTGTTCTATGATTTCTTATCAAATTGAGGATTTAATCCTTCTCATGATTATTTTCTTCTTCTTTTTACTCTTCCCAGTTCTAAGATGTTAGGAGTAATTTAGTAGGGACCTTTATTTGATCTCTTAGAATGAATTTATGAAATCAAATGCATCCTCTATATTTTATTTAGGATTAGTGAATCTCAAGACTTCCCCAGGCCCCTATATCTGACAAAGATTCCTAAGAACTCTACTCTCCAGAAGCCCCTCTGAACTGGACCAAGATTGGCTCTGGAATCTCATTGGAATCCTAAAATTTGTGGTGTTTAAGGAATATTTTCCAGCCCAAACCACCAGAAATTTTCCAAACAGACTTCTGACCCTGTGCCATTCAGGACACCATTCAACTTTGGTTTCAAAAGGAACAAATGCCTAACCTCTCCAAAACGAACATTTTCCAGCACAGATTATTAGAGAAACTTTGTGCCTTGCATCCACTCCTTCCAGGATGAGTTGCAGGTGGATGGATTATAATCATAGATGCATGGAGGTAAAGCCAAACATGCTACCTCTAAGCAAGCTGGTATAATATTGAATTTTAAATAGTTATTATTATTGATGCATCCTGAAATCTTTAGAGTGGATGAAGTAGAATGACATGCTATCTCTTTTGCAGGATTCCCTGCCAATTCCAATTCTAATGGTGAAAATGAACTCTGTCCTAAGATCAGGATTGGCCAAGATGACTTACCAGGTGAGTAGCAATGTAGCCTATTGAAAATGCAGGCTTTCTATAAACCTGATATATATTTTTTTTATTTGGGAAAGTTGCGGAAAGGAATAAAACCAATCTCATTTTAGACTTTTCATTTTGTATTCCCATTCTATAGGGTTTGATCTGATCTCTCAGTTCCAGGTAGATAAAGCAGCATCTAGAAGAGCTATCCAGAGAGTAGTGGGATCAGCTACATTGCAGGTGGCTTACAAGTTGGGAAATAATGTAGACTTCAGGATTCCAACTAGGTAATCTATCAAAAATATTTTAATCTAATTATCTGACTCAAATGCATTAAAATGGATAGCTATCCAATGTTAGGGTTTTCTTATGATCAATGTTTCTTGGATTATAATTGTATTTAAAGATGAAGAAATTTATTTACCTGCCTGTCTTCAGTGCCTGAATACTGCATTTCATGTTTTCAGTATGTAATTTACTTTCCATTCCAGGAAAAAGCATCACTGAGACTATTATACATTGATTCAGGACATGTTCTTATTACCTTGCTTTCTGTTTTTCTATAATTTGTCTGGTTTTGACTGAAAGGACCCTCTGTGAAAAGTGCCAGAGGGTAAGCATAAATTTAACTAGGAGCCACAGAGTGGTTAGAAGACTCACAATGGTGCTGTTCAAGTGTCCTGGTGCTGAAATAGAGCCACACGTCCAGTGCTTGGCTCCTGGCAGACATCAAACCAAAGCAAAACTAAAATAATTATAATAGAAACAATGATAGTAATACTAACAACATCAAATCCTGCACTTCACTGATTTCTTTCTCTGGAACTAAGCCTTTTGCTCTTTATTTATAACTAAGGTACTTTAGTGTATGTGTTGAGTCCTGTCATCATTGTGAATGAATCTCAGCAATTTAGTTTTGATATCACCTAAATACCTTATTTATGATTATGATAATTATTATATGCTTTAGCACAATGTAAAAAAACTAGAATTAAGATTCCTTTAGTAGATAAATAAGACAATTAGGACTTCGATAGAAATTAAGGTGTAAAGGTAAATAATGATTAATTAGATCAATAAAATAATATAGAAACTCAATGTATATAAAAAATTTTGAACAAATTAGAACAATCTGATGTAATAGTACCAGATTACAGCTAGAAATTCATGTTTTGAACATACTATATATTATTGTATAATACAATAATAGTACATTATATGAACCCTTTCTATAAATTTACTAATTAACAATAATCTCATTCTCATCACAATCCTGTGATATAGGGGCATTATTAACCTTTTTTTTCTTAAATCAGGGATCCCCAAAAGTTTAATTTACTTGCATAAAGTGAGTGGGTTGGAACGTGCTGGAAAGACTGAATCCCAGGCAGAATGGTTGCAAAGGTTGTACTTCTAACCACTACTCCATACTGACTCTGGAAAACCATTCACATCTGGAAAGATTAAGGACATGATAACAGTGACACTCACTGCTTTTTTCCTCATAATTTCTTTTCATGTATGGAAGTGCCAGTTGTGTTGCTAAATAAGCTTTAAAAATTCAGTTTTTTCTTTCTCAAATAATTAAGCAAAACATGAGGTCCTCAGTGCTGACCTGATTTTCTCTTCTAAGATTTGAGGTACTGTCATTAAATCTTAAGTTCAGAGATTGATCAATGTGCTGCCACATGGCTTCCTTACCTCCTGCTCAACTTTGTTGTAGCTTTTCTCGAAATGCCTAGAGCTATCACTAAATAGTGTACCCAGGCTGTATCTAATGCCTCACATTTGCTACCCTTGACTCCCTGCTCCCATAAAGACTGAAAAATCTTGTTTTACTGTCAAGCCTTATTACAAGATAAGGAAAGAAGGAGGAAGAAATTAGGAAAAGAAAGTAGAGAATAAAAAGAGAAGGAGGAAAGTTAGAGGACTGAGACATGTGGAATTCCAAGTAAAGTTTATTCTTGGGAAAGTACTTAGACTATCTTTACTTCAGTTCCCTCAATTTAAAATTAGGAATAATAACTATGTCATAAGGTTGCTATGCAGAGTAGGTGTTCATAACTGGAGAGTGCTTGAAGAACCCAGTCCACGCTGGTATTGGGTAAGTGTTTATTATTAGCGGTGTAGAGCACTAGACGTAGAGAATGCATGTATATGAAAGTCTTTCCTCCTTAGAGGATCCTTTCTTTACAATCTGCCCTCCAAGTCCTGCTAATTCAAAAGCCAGGTGACAAGGAGACTAGGGATGGGAATTGCTCTCGGCCATGCAGGGTATAGACAAGTTTCGTATAAAGGGACTTTCTGTGCTGGAGAACATAGGCTCCCTATTAGCAGGATCTTTGTAGGAGGAAAATATTACGGTATATGGAACTGATGGGAAAGAGTCACAATTTATCCTTATTTATCTTTTCTATTTTTTGAAAGACTTAAGAGACACATACTTTTTTTTTTTTTTTTTTTTGCTGCTTTTTATTCCTTATTTTAGGCATAATAGTTTTACACTCTCAACTCCCGCTAACAAACATGTTATGTTTATTTTCCTTAAAAACACAGTCTTTTCTTGGATTAAGGTCACAAATAAATGTTTCAAGGTCCAAAGACTATTTAATCTTTCATTCAAACCCTTATGATTCTTCATTTAAGGTACTCTTTGAAGGCTGTAATATAATGAAATAAATCATTTATAGGTACAGCTTATTTTAAATTATGCATGCTGTCAAGTTTACTTACTGATGTGCATAGCATGTTTGCAAGAACAGAATTTCAGGTATTCCAAGGAAAGACAATGGGACTGACTGTTCCATAAATTAAACTTGTGAGACTTTTAAGTGGTCTTAGGTATACACAAATACATATATGTTTTATTAGTATAAATACCAAAATGAATTTTCTCTTCTTACCATATTGACATACTATACTAGCCTAGTTTAAAAGATCAAAGATCAATAACAAGATAATCTAGATTATTTCTACACATATTCACACACATATATTATCTTCATATATACGGAGAGAAAGAGACAGATACCATTAGTTTAACAACGTAGCTATAAAAATGAGGTATTCATTTAGCCATCTCAAACCTACCCTCCATCATTTTAAATTAATTATTTTCTTTTTTTAGTTTTTGGCATTACATACACCAAGTCAGAGATATATTAAGACATTATGTCCTTTCCTACCTTTAACATAATCTCTTCATTGAGTGGGAAAGATTGAATGAAACACAAATTGGGAGAACTCCCTCAGTTAACCCCAGGATGTATTTTCACAAGAGTCACCTGAACACATTACTGGGACTTCCAGAATTGAAACAAAATAGATTTTTTAAGGGAACTGATTATATTCTACAGTTTTGTTCGGTATATCTATAGACAGATGTATAGATAACACAGATTAGGTTATTTTTGAAGCCTGGAAAAATAATGCTTAAGGAAGAGAAGAAGAAGCATTAGATTTTATTGTCCTTTTAAAAAACCTCATGCTTCAACAATAACTATCTTGGACAAAAATAAGAAAATAAATTATTTAAGCATCTGGTTAAATCCCAATCATTAATTAAAAATAATAATCAAAATAATCTATTTATAATTTAAATGGACACTTGCCCAATTTCACAATTGAGTGAAACTTGAAAACTATCTCCCAGCTCCAAATTTATTGAGGTAAGTTAGGTAAGATGTACAAACTTCCATAAGGTTTTATAATTATACAATACTCAGTGCATTTTTTGTGAATAGTGAATCTTAGCTTCTTTTCTAGAGGTTACTCTGGAATAGATATAATTCTGAAAAATATAAAGTCAAAGAAAATGTGACAAACTGATAGATAAACAGGAAATATATTAAAAACAAATATCTGGAGTGATGTAGTAGACAGTTTCATATGGGGGAAAAAAGTCAGTAAATGGTTCTCGTATAATTTTTTCTTTAGCTCCGTATTGCATATTTTAAAATGTACACTTGATGGTTATAAGACATAGGCAGTAACTGAAAACTTTGCAATATGAATAATACACATCACCAGTGAAAAAAATGTGTATGGATAAAATAATTCATCCTGCACCCTAAATACAAACCAGTCATATTACAAAGTAATGGTTAAAAAAATACTTTTATGATGAAAGAGTATTCAGATGAAAAGTTTAACCTTTTTGTTATCTTTAGAAAACTAACAAAGCAATAAAATTTGTTGAGATAGATGACCCATTTTATTGAAGGCTTATAAAAATACTTGCATAGAAAGAAGTTGAAGATTTGTTTATGTTGTTATAAGACATAATAAAGTTTTATAATTAAAATCATAGTAAAGATAGAAGATCTTAGCAAATTAAAGAGGGCTACATAACAAGAATTTGACTTGAAGGAAGGTTATTTGGGATTCTGGGTCCTGGTCCATAACTGTTCTCAAAAATATAAAATTTTTATTGTTTAGCACAGAAAATTCATTAGCATTTAGTTTGCCTAACATTTCTTCCTTGCTTACGTATTTTTCTATGCTTAGAAGGGGAAATGTAAAAAGACATAATGTTTAAGTCCTTGAAAGACGATGCTTACATTTAACATGCTGATTTTTACAGTTCAGTCTTCAGCTTTTAGCAGCTTGGCTTCAGCAGAAGAATATCCAGGTAGCTGGTGCAGGTCCAGACCACAGTCTCTGTATAGGGTAGAGATGCCTCAGGGATACTACTGGTTTTATTCTGCCATTTAAAGCAGGAAAGGAGTTAGCAATGATACAGACTTAGTTGGCAGATTAAGGAACAACTGGGCCGGATGCAGTGGCTCACACCTGTAATCCCAGCACTTTGGGAGGCTGAGGCAGGCGGATCACCTGAGGTCAAGAGTTTGAGACCAGCCTGACCAACATGGTGAGACTAAAAATACAAAAAATGTCTCTACTAAAAATACAAAAAATAAGCTAGGCATGGTGGTGGGCACCTGTAATCCTAACTAGTTGGGAGGCGGAGGCAGGAGAATCGCTTGAACTTGGAAGGTGGAGGTTGCAGTGAGCTCAGATGGCGCCATTGCACTCCAGCCTGGGCAATAAAGTGAGACTCCATCTAAAAAAAAAAAAAAAAAAAAAAGCAACAATTGAGTTGCAGTAGAGAAGTAAGAATTGGTCACTTTTCCCTTGTCACACATCCAGTGTGACAAACTGCTACTTTAACATCATAATTTGAACTCCCTAAAAAAAGACAAACATGCTCAGTGTGAAGATGCTCCTGAAGTCCTCAGTTACTGATTCTCAAAATACTTATATGGGTCTGGGATATAATTGTGGAGTGAATATCCAAGCAATTATGGAAATAACAAATAATCTTAACATGTTACTTTAAAATAAAAAAAAATTAGAAGCTGCTAGCTGCTTTAATTAAATCGTTTCATAAGCTAGTACTGCTGATTTACATTCCTGATGATCTCCTCTCTCACTTGTGAATGAAATGTTGCCAAGAACTTTGCAAGAATGTATTTTTTGGCTGAGATGAAATTGCTGAACAGTAGCTCTTTGGGTAGTATAAATAGTAATATTGTTGGGATTATGTGGCATTGGGAACCTTCCTTAGCCATGAGGGAGAGTGTTTTTAAAATGTGTATTTTAAGATGGACCATGAATGCACACGAACGATTGAACTTCTGTAAAGGTCTTTATGAACAGTCATGAAAGAACAAACGGTACATAGTTTTTTACACTGCAGCCTTTCGGTAGGTCTGGCATCTAAAATAGCCTCAAAAGGGAATATGGTAAATACATATGGGTACAGGAAACAAGATTCATATTTACTATTTAAAAATTTTACTCAGGAATTTATATCCCAGTGGACTGCCTGAAGAATACTCCTTCTTGACGACGTTTCGAATGACTGGAAGCACACTCAAAAAGAACTGGAACATTTGGCAGATTCAGGATTCCTCTGGGAAGGAACAAGTTGGCATAAAGATTAATGGCCAAACACAATCTGTTGCATTTTCATACAAGGGACTGGATGGAAGTCTCCAAACGGCAGCCTTTTCGAATTTGCCCTCCTTGTTTGATTCCCAGTGGCATAAGATCATGATTGGCGTGGAGAGGAGTAGTGCTACTCTTTTTGTTGACTGCAACAGGATTGAATCTTTACCTATAAAGCCAAGAGGCCCAATTGACACCGATGGCTTTGCTGTGCTGGGAAAACTTGCAGATAATCCTCAAGTTTCTGTTCCAGTAAGTATAAAACCACACACTATGGCAGATTAAAGCAAAACTAGATTGGTAAAAATGAATATCTCAAGCATCTTTGATAATCAGCTGAGTGTAGCCTGTCCTGGATGGAATTTGGAATCAGAGGAATTTAGGTAGATAGCTTCTGGTCTCGAGGAGCTTAAAGCTGGAAAGTGTTACATGCCCACCTAGCACACCCAGAGTCTTTCTGAGGCAACTTAGAAAGAAAGCCATACTAATGTGGCACATATTGTGTACACATAACTAATGAGAATCTTCAAAGTAAGGTTGAGGTGGGCGACAGGTTCAGTTAGTCAAGAATCCTATGCTCCTTGGAAGCAATGAACTTTGAAATGAAAGGATTTGGATTGGCAAAAAGGGAGGAGAAAGTACATTCTAGCTGAGGGAAACACCATTAAGGAAGAAAGAGAATAAGTAGACCACATTCAAAGGCCTAGGGACTCACTGATTTGGATGATATGTATATATGAAAAAGTGTGTGTGTGTGTGTGTGTGTGTGTGAGAGAGAGAGAGAGAGAGAGAGAGAGAGAGGGAGAGAGAGAGAGGAGGGTGAGATACTATCTTCAGAGTGGTGAGAGATGAGGGTAGAAAGCCATAAGATGTCTGGTCAACAAGAATGAAAGTTATATAGATGCATGATATGGATTTATTTAGAAGTAGGTCTTGCATGATGTGTGGTGGAAGTGAAGGATTTTAGAGCTCTGTTCATGATTTTGCTGCAGAGATCCCCAGATATAAATGTAAGGAATTTTATGTTGACACAATAATTGTGCCAACTAGGACCAGATAGTTCTATCATTTTGAATTGTTATACTTTAACTGAGAAATGCTTTAAAAGGATGTTTTATAATATTGTGATAGGAATTTAGAAAATGCATCTTAGAGGACAAGTGTTCTTTTGAAGGAAACAAAGGAATTTAGAGCTCAATACATAAACCATTGATGCCAACCTCTCTTTCTCTCATACTAGCTTGGAGCTGTTAAATTCTAGTCACAAAACCCACATCATGGGGTGTAGCAGGGTGATACAATGATTTCAAATTGTTTCTGTGCACGTCTCCAAAGAATAAAAGGTTATCAGGGATCTCAGTAATGGAATTGTTCAAATAACTTGTTTTCAAGGGAAGAATTGTGATTAGTGTGAAGGGTAGTGTGAAATTTCTATATTCTGTGATGGACAGGAAGCAATTTGTAACTGCCATATTACTTCTCTGGCTTGTAGACTCTTGAGAAAGTATTTCTTCATTTAATGAGTTATCACACCTCAAGTGGCTGGGTTAGAAAGCCGATTGGACTACTGTTGTGCCATCTTGAAATTCTGTGCAGCAAGATCTTTGCAATGACACTGGAAAGGTTCTCAGACAATACTGAATTTCTGCAAGTAGCTGTTCATTTCCGGCATGGGTGAAGGGGAAGATACTTTAGGTTACCTCCTCACTATTACAAACATCAATCAAGTATTTTAAACATTTATTTATTTATTCATGGGATTAAAAAAACTTCAGTCTTTATAACACTAAATTCCGTGAGCTAAGATGCTATTAAATTGTCTTATTGCCAGAGCAGTAAACTGAAGTTTTACTATTACTTCATTATCCTATAGCCTTGCCAATAATGTCAGAGCTGATTGTAGATTTTTCTGCCAACTCTATTTGCTCATCACAATGGAGACAAGTTAGTACCAATTACTTTCTATTTTATTCTACCACATGCAGGAGTGCAACCAGAAACCTGGCAGCTGGCTTTACATTGTGCTTCTGGTCCACCAAGAAGCTTTTCTAAATCAGTATACCATAGCCAATGTTAAAAAATATTTGAAATAGGCATGTACAAGTATCTTCCTTCAGACTGAATTCTGACTCCCTTATCAGGAAACACAAAAAAGACTTGAGCCTAACGCCCATTAACATTCCATACTGGCTGATGATGGCGGAAGTGTGACAGTGACAATGGCAGCTAAACTGGATCAAGGTTATAAGCCAAAACAATCCTGTCCACATTTAACAACTGGAAGTGACAACGTGAAGCTCAAACTTCTCACCAAAATATATTTCTCAAACTTCATTTTATATAAGATAAGGAATTAGAATACTATGTAAGAAAAGCCAACTTACACTTTTTTAAAACATCATCTTAATATGCTTAATATACCAATTCAAGTTTTTGAAATGCTTTTATTCCCATTAACTTATTTGATTCTTGCAACAATCTTGTAAGATAGAAAGTACAGATAGCATTATCTCCATTTCTCAGCTGAGGAAGTGAACTCACACAGATCTATTAACTTGTAAGAAATAGTATTAGGCACAACATTTCTAATCTACCTTATCTTCTGCTATGCCAACTAGCTTTCCTTTGGGATAAAGAAAAATGCATGCAACCACATGTTTTTCCTTATAAAGAATCTCATTATTCTTACTTTGAAAGGCATTTGTGATTTGCCTTTAGAATTTACTTTGCAGGAAAAACCAAATAAATTTTTTAAAAGTGGGAAGTTTGTACAGTATGAAACATGTCCTCAGACATTAATCCAACTTGCTTATTTACCTAGTAAACTTTCATTGAATGTGTAAATATTGGGTATACAAAAAGAAATAAATCACAGACTTTTTCTTCAGTCTATTGAGAATAAGGAGTTGAGACAAGTAAAGGATCATCACAATATAGCATGATAAGTACCATGATAGTGGCTAGTGCTGCGTGCCAAGAAACACACAGAAAAAATATCTCCTCACTCAGATAAAAGCAGGGAGGCATGACAGTGGGGGCCAGGGATGTTTCTTAAGGGATTTGATGTCTGAAAGGAGTCCTGGTGATGAAAACATCATCCAGGAGAAGACAAGGTACAATGCTCCAGACAGACGGGCACTCGTTTGGAAATTCCCACGTGTATCAGTCCTTCCATTTTCAAGCTTCGTTAGTGTTCCCATATTGTTCCTTATTTTTCAAAACTGAAGGTAGTCAAACACTCATAGAAGCCCACAGACAAAGCCTGTGTGTCCATGAGTTGTCCTTAGCCTCTTGTTTTAATTTTATGGCCTATTTTCTTAGACTTCTCACCAATTTGGTTGAAATCTGAAGCTGCTGACAGTTGCTGAAGATGAACAATGACTACCTGTCCCTTGGAGGACTTAGAGAGTGATGGATAGTGGTATGTACATATTCTGAGAGGTAGAAGAACTGTACTGATAGGTCACCATTCTCTCAATTTGGAGATGCAAATATTCAATATTACTGTGTTAGAAATTTTAAATTAAAATGAAATAGCACAAAAATACCATACAAACAATAAGAAAAAGTATAGTTTTACATTTTCCTTTATGGAATTGAATTCATTCTAATCTTTGACACTCTACATTAATTGAAGAATTTTTTCAGAGTCAACCCTTGCTTTTCTTTAGTAAATAAATCAAAAGCAAAATATTCCTTCTAAAGGGATTATCAGATGTCAAAAAGTAGCCCAAGGAACTTCATAATAAAAAATGCAATTGAAAACAACATTTGATAGATCACTGATGCTAAAAGAGTCACTTATATGGTAGTTGTTTGCTATTTTCCACCTGTCTATCCTATCTTTTGTCCCCTTCTTTTGTAAGTTGAAAAAGAAAGCCAATTTCAAAAGGTTTTCATAAGCTTGTGATATAGCTGTTCACGTGGTCTACATCTCAAACATCTTCTCATCATTCATGGTTATTTAGTGGGCTCGGAGCATTTTAAATTTTTTCCCAATGCACTGCTGTAATACATTGTTAGTTTGATTTTAAAACAATAAATCCCATATATTTTATTCTCCTTTGTGCCAATATTTTAGGATGGTGCCATTTATCCCACTGCAAAGCTTGGTTTCCTGGCAGTCTACCATAAAAACGTGTTATTTTATGACAGGTTCTTTATTGTTTGTTGTCAGCATGATAGCCTAGGAGAATTATTTGGTACAGCTCTATTAGAAAACAAAGTTGGCCTTTCTCCCTTTTCAGAGATATATGCTGGGAGTCTGGGCTTGTTTGAGGGAGGATAAAAGTTTATGTGGCTTAACAAACATATGGCTCAAACCATTTTTTTTTACCTGTGCATATTCCAAAGAAGCCAACATGGAACGTGATTAATCAGACAGACTTACTGCTTTAAAAAGTATATTATCAAATGCATGGCTCTGTGTTTATTTTCACTAGATTCAGAGGAGAGCTGGCAAAACTGTTGTTGGAAAAGCTATATATACTTTTCTCCATCCACAGAATTGAATCACACTAACTTCCACATGTAAAAACAATATAAGTTTCATGAATTATAACATGGGAAAAATAAATTGTGAGGTTGTGATTAATATTATTTCTGATATTTGAGAAATACTATTGGAAAGTTGTGTTTTTAGTAATTTAGGAAATGCATGCTATCTATTATGCATAAAACTATTGAGTTTGCTTATTAAGTTGTTTTTGATGAGTACATCTTTTACAAATACTCTTTCAGTTGGAAGTAAAAATTAAATTAAAAAGAAAAAATGGCAATATTTTCTATACATATCGATAGGAAATATTTTTATAAAATTTTGATTTGATTAAAACGTTTTTGAGTGCTGTCAAAACAATTGTTTTTTAGATTTTGGAGATGAAACTCAGCCTGCTGCATTGTAGACCATATTAACAACCTCAGCTCGGTTTTCCACTAGGTGGCAACGAAATGAGGAAGCACAGAACTGAGAGCTGGTGACACAGTAGAAGCCATGATTGGAAGTAGGGGCTGTGGATAGCTAGAATAAAAACTGAATAATGATCAAACTTGCTTTTAACAGAAAACTAAAAACACTGAATATTTTTTATTGACCTCAGCTGTGCCCATAGTGTTGCAATAAAAAAAATCAGTGTGCTATTAGTTTTTTTATTTCTATAAAAAATGTACATGGGCTAAGACCATAAAGAAATCTTTGTTCATGTTAATCTCTGCTTGCTTAATTTCTTTGGTTACAACGTGGTGTCAGTAGAATCATGGGCTTTCAGAGCTGGAGGAAATTTTGCATCTATCTAATCCCAACCTCTCAGTTTATCATAAGAAATTGGAACCCAGACAGGGGAAGGGAACTGCCACAAATCATGATCAAACCAGAAAGGCAAATACTATCAATTGTTTCTTCACTATATTTCTTATCCATCTCTATGTACTCATTCATTAATATTCAGTAACTATTTATTAAACATCTGCTAAGTTATAGGCCTTATTTTCGGTGGTGGTGAAAGCAGATGAAATTAATGCTCCAATGTCGCTTACATTCTGGGGAGAGGAGACAGACACTATAAATACATGAGTATATGTAGAGTATGCCAGGTGGTCACAAATGCTACGGGGAAAAATGAAGCAGGATATTGGAGTGCCTTGAGTGAAGGGCCTCATTGAGAGGAAAAAATTTTGGCAGAAACCTGAAGGAGTTGAGAGAATTAGCATCCAGATATCTGGGGGAGGAGGATTCCAGGAAAAGAGAACAGTGAGTGGAAAAGGGTCTGGTGTAGGTGTGTGATGTCTGAGAACTCCCTGGCAGTCAGTGTGGCTGGAATGAGACTGAGAAAGGAGGTATTGAGGCTGGAGAGGTAACATAATGGAGATGTGGTTGAGAAATTGTGTTAGTACTTTGGCTTTCACACTGTGTGAGATGGGTGGCTACCAGCTGGTTTTGAATAGATAAGCAACATGTTCTCATCTTTTAAAAGGATCTCCTTGGCTGCTAGTTTGATAATATACTGTAGGAGAAGGGAGAGAAGGACATAAGTGTGTAGGAGCAAGGGCTACTTAAGAGCCACTGCAATAATTCAGGCAGAGCCAGCCTTGGTTTAGACCAGGGTGGTAGAGGTGGAAATGATGCAAAGTGATACAAACCTAATATATTTTGAAGTAGAGAAAACAGGATTTGGGGTATGAGAGAAAAAGAGGAATCAAGGATGACACCAATACTTTCGGCATGAGTAATTGGAAGTATAGACGTGCCATTTACTGTCATGAGAAAGGCTGTGAGAAGAGCAGGTATCAGGGAGAATATCAGGAGTCAGTTTGGATATTGGAGTTAGTTTGATCATTACTAGACATCTAGATGAAGTTGGTAAGTAGGCAGATGTGTGCTTTCGAAGTTCAACACATAGGTTCATTTGGGAATAGAACTCTGGGAATTGTCAACATACGTATGGTATTTAAAGTCAGGAAATCACCAAGAGACAAGTGTAACAGAGAAGTCCAAGAACTGAGTCCTGAAATATCTCTAAATGAAAACATTTAGAGATTGATGAGATGAGGGACATTTGTCAAAAGAGATTAAGAAGGAGCAATCAGTAATATACAAGAGGACCAGAAGATTTTGGTGCCCTGAAAGTCAGGGGAAAATAGTATTTCAAAAACGATAGAATAAGAAACTGACTCATATGCTGTAGATAGGTCAAATAGTTGACCATTGGATTTAGAAATCAAAGAGAGTGATCTTGAGAAAAGACCCATTGGAGTGTTGGGAGTGAAAGCCCAATTGGAATGGATTCAAGAGAAAATGAGAAGAATTGGAGACAATAGTTATAGACATCTCTTTTGAATTTTGCATAAAGAGGAACTGAGGATGGCAGCTGAAGGGGTATGTAAAATGTGGGGAGGATTTTTTTTTTTTTTATCTGACAGATAACTCAGGATGCCTCATCATAGCTCAGAGTGTAACACTTCTTGTTGCTTTATTGCAGTAGCCTCCTTCTGCCTCAAAGGATTAGGCATTGATGACCAAATGAATTTCCTCAAAACACCCTTCTAAATCAAGAAAGCTCTCCCTATCCCTATCTTTTGCACAAAAAATGTTTTAATGACAATTTAATAATAATCTACCAAATAATATTTAAATTCCTTAGCCCTGAAGTCAAGGTGAAAAAAAATCTGATGTCTACTCTACCCCAGCAAATTTGGTCTCTTCTCTATATACCACTTCCTACCCTTGGGACTTGTTGTAACCCCTCTATGTAAACCCTGATCTTTACCCTCCGTGTTTCTGCTTGTAATAACAGAAGTAGGGCTTCAGGGCCCCACTCATGTATGTGCATGCACATATATGCACATGTTATATGATCCCTTCATTGATGACCTGAGCCAGAAAAATACTTCTGTCATCTCCACTGCTATAGTATTTATCATCAAAACATTTTATGCTTAGCTACTGCCTTACATGCTAGACATTTTTGTGTCTTTCATGGTGTCTATCACAAAGCACATGAATGTGTTATATGAAAATATGTTGAATAAATAAATAAGCATGCCTCAGGTCTGCTAACTCCAAGTCTACTGCTTTCTCCTTTCACGATTCTGCTGTAGTCTTTGGTATGATCCAGTGTTGAGTTAAATATGAGTGCTGCCTACATCCCTAGCACTATGTCTGGAACAGCATGGTTTAGTCTACATAGAATTAGGAAATTTTCTAATTTTGAGGCAGCTGAGAGCCTCCTGCTCAGTAATCAGGAAGCTTCACTTGGAGGAGGTCTTTTATGATGGTATTAACAAACATTTGGTCATAAACTGAAAGGAAAGATGAGATCTGAGAATACAAGTGTTCCTTTAAATCTTTGTTGTCACCGAAGACAAAAGCTTAATGAAACATCTGTCCTAATAAAGAGCTAGTTTTTTTGGTGTTTTATAGTTGTAAAATTTAATCATAATTCAGTTTGCAAAAATCAAACCTTGTGCCAATCTCATTAACATTGAGCCAAGTTTCATAGTCATTAACATTTTCTCTCAGGAGGAAAAGATAGTTGTCTGCAGTTAGTTTTTGTTTAGTTCTTATGAAGGGCTTAAATACCTTATTAATCTTTCTTAACAACCTGGCAAAATAAGTAGAAATCATTAACCTTGGTAAAAGAACAGAGAGTTGGGGCCAAAATTCCTTGCTTAAATGTGTTGTCAGCTGACCATTATTGTAACCTTGAGGATTGAATTATACCTTTACATTGTCCTATAGAAAATAATTGAATAGGCCAGATGTGGTGGCTCACACCTATAATCCCAGCACTTTGGGAGGCCACGGCGGGTGGATCAAGATGTCAAGAGATCGAGTCCATCCTGGCCAACATGGTGAAATCCTGTCTCTACTAAAAATACAAAAATTAGCTGGATGTGGTGGCACGCGCCTGTAGTCCCAGCTACTCAGGAGACTGAGGCAGAAGAATCGCCTGAACCCAGCAGGTGGAGGTTGTGGTGAGTGAAGATTGCGCCACTGCACTCCAACCTGGTAACAGAGCAAAACTTTGTCTTAAAAAAAAAAAAGAAAAGAAAATAATTGAATAACATTTTACGTTGAGAAGGATGGCTTTTGCTAGGGCATTTTATGTTCTGTTTAGTAGATTTAAAACCAACTTATTTATTTATTTACTTATATTTTTCTTGTCTTGCAAATTATAAACCCACTGTGGAGAGGGGAATATATTTGGTTTCACTAGAATGTTTCCTTGGTGTTTGACTTCTATTGGGACATCACAAATGTTGACTAAAGGACTAAATTAGTTGTAAACACCACTGCACTCACACCAGCCAAAAGGACTAAATTATTTTTCACATATATTTTGTCAGTGAGTGTTCAAAGAGAAGAATGATTCCAGGTACGAAAATGAGAAATGTGTGAAAATCAGCATTTTACATGTATAACGAAAGTGACTTTTACCAAGGCACTCTGCCAATCTTCCTTCAAAATAATTAGCATGCAAATTGGAATTCATATTTCATGCCAAAAAATGGTTGTTGTATAGACGAGTATTAGTGCGTAGGTGGTGTTTATGTGGATGCGCAGATGTGTTCAGAAACTCTTGGTCTATGTGGCACTCTGAACAACCCAGCCTGTATGCACAGATGAATTACATTTCATTTCCTCATTATCCTGTGCCACAATTGCAACTCGCATATTTAAACAGGTATACCAGTTTATCCAGAGAGAATTACAAATTTGAGAAAACAGTTTAATGAATTACTTCACATTTGCAATAAGTAGCTTTAATGAACTATCTAAACAAAAGATATAGGTTTTCTGGTTAGCCAAAACTTCCTTTTGTTAATCTTTCCCTTCCTCTGTTGATAGGAAGGAAAGACTTCATTCTTCATTGTCTCTCCAATTTTGATCTTCTGTCCAGTGATCTCAACTCTGGATTCCAAAACAGTGAACAAAAAACACGTAATTTCACTCTAGATTTAGGAGCTCTAGAATCCATTTGGCAGGTGGGGTGACATGGAAATCTCTATTGCACGAAAGAAAAGAAGTAATGCTTAGATCTAGGACCTGGACGGTTACATTTGATAACATCAATGACAAAGAAATATGGATCCAATTTGAAATGCCTAGCCAGAAAGCTCCTTAATTAAGAGATACCAGCATGGTGCATGGCTATAGGCTTCCTATGGGATATGACATTTTAATTTTTTTGCCTTGTTACCTGAGGATCTTTTCAGATTCAGACCTGGCAACACTTTCCTAGCTCTGTTTCCTGTTACCCTCTTTTTTATCCTGTAACACCTGCTAACAATGTAAGAAGTTGTCAGGACACATTTGGATTTCAAGTGTCTAGAAAGTTACGTCTATTCAACCAATGAATAAGATTATATAAAATTAAATATTTTAAATCTTTTTCTCCTGAGTCTTATATTTCCTTCTCACTACCTTCATCTTCAGTCCTTAAATTTCCATTTTAAGCTGTGGCCACTCCATGGAGAATATCTTCTCCAGTGTGCAAATTTTTTCCAAGACTAGATCTTTTTTCTTCTACTTGTCCTTCTGATTGCCACTTTTTTTTTTCTGTCTGTCTCTAAGCTCCTGTCTAAAATCTTAGAGCATATATTCCCTGTAGAGTTCAATAGCCCTGGGTTTCAACCCAGACTCTGACATTTATTGGTTTGTGACTTGAACAGTTTCTGTTCTCTCAGAATCACATTTTAATAGGATCTACTTCTTGAGATTGTCATCAGAACAGAAATAGAAAGTCAGTGCTGGTGGTTTATTTCCAGGCTAGGGGTATGCTGAAATAATTCAAAGCTAAAGACATCTATACCTAATAATCAGAGAAACTTGTGAAAGGCTTCCAACCCATTTTCATTAGAAAACTCGTATTCAAGGAAAAGCAAGAGTCCTGGTCCAGTGTGCTCAACCAGTTCCAGTTGATTTCCAATTATTTAACAATTAGACCACAGGTATAAACTTATCTCTCTCTTGAATGGCCAGCTTCAGTCGTCCAGAAAACCTTACCTGACTGTCTACTACCTTTCTCCAGTTTGAACTTCAATGGATGCTGATCCATTGTGACCCCCTGCGGCCCAGGAGAGAAACTTGCCATGAGCTGCCAGCCAGAATAACGGTGAGTCCCCTGACTACCTGCAAAGGCCACGTCTACCCAGCTCAACCCTCTGCACCTCACCACTTTCCCATCTTGCCACCTCCCCAGCACCCCTCCTCCCCACTCTCTTTCCCTAAGAGAGCCTGTGCTTTGCTGTACTGACTAGAGAAATATTGGGGAAGCACAGGTCATACTTTCGACCTGGTGAATAGAAACCACCTGCAGCCTGGCAGGTAGAAACCACCTGCGGGTGTGTGGTTCTCCCTTTGGCGGCTTACGGACCCTCCTCCCTCACTCTCAAACATATCCAAGACCACTTGAGGTCTACTGGCCAACACTGGCATAGGCCACCCGGGAAGGCTCCGAGGACAGCCAGAAGCTGCACTGGGGTGGATGGGATGGAGGTAGAGCTGCGTGTTCAGGCCTTGCCTGTGCGGCGGCAGGGAAGGGGTTAAGGGCGACTGTTGTCATTCTATCCGTCCTCCCCTGCCCCCTAGCTCTCCTCCAATCCCAGGACCCTCTTCGGGGCCATTCATAAACAGGGGGAACGTGCGCCTCCCGGGCCTGGACACCTAGGCAACCGCTACTCCCGGGGGTGCTTTTTCTGCAGAGACGAAGTGCCACCTATGCTAGTGGCGGGTCTGGAAGCCTAGAGGGGAAGCAGGCTGCAGAGCCGGGCCAAGGGATTAGCCGAGGGCGGCGGGCATGGCCAGGACTGCGCGGGACCGCGGGGCCCTGGGGCTGCTGCTGTCAGGGCTCTGCTTGTGCGCGGCTCAAGTAAGTTGCGAGCGAGTTTGAGGGGTGCTTTTCTCACTTTCTCCCCATCTTTTCTTCTCCAGCCCAGCCAGACCACCGACGAGGTAAGCTGGGGACAGGAAGTGTTTGCATTTTTCAAGCGCACACGAGGACAGGTAGGGGCGCAGCGGTCGGGGGAGCTATGAGGAAGGCGCGGAGCATCCTCAGGGCTCTTAGACCCGCGCTTCCTCCAGCCTTGAGCACCTGCTGGAGTCCTATCGAAGTCCAGAGCCCTAGATGACCCCTGGTCTAGGAAGGGGGCTCCTCCCCCACCTGGATCCTTCCCTCTGCAGGTTCTGGCGCTGAAGGTAATAGGTGACCCGAGACCGAGGTTTAATTCTTAGCCTGTTATTGCTTCTTACTTCCCCCACCTCACCGCCCCCCCCCCACCCCGCCCCACCTCCTGGTCACTGTCAAGAGCAGGCCTTGCTGGAAAAGGCGGGAATCCAGGCAGGCTCCCTCTCCCGCTCCTCCAGCCCATGGTAGCTGCGCTAAACCCCGAGTCCTGCTAGCGGTGCAGGCGGCTCCAGCATGGAACCGGGTGGCCCTGGCTCCCACCAGCATTTCAGCAGTTTCCAAAAGCCTGCAGCGCCTCCCGCCTCCTGCGCGAGGGAGGACCCGGCGGGGGCGCATAAGCCCAGCTGAGGTTTGAGGTTTCACTTACAAAGACTCCATTGTAACCTGTTTGGTCGTTGGAGTTTAGAAAAACAAAGTTTTCCTTGATGAAAGAGTCTTTCTTCTTTTTCTTTTTTTAATTCAGAAGGGTTAAAAAAAAAAAAAAAGCCGCACATTCCCTAAGCAACACGTTTATGCTATTTCAGACGTCAGTATACCTTCTAGCACCATCGAAACGTAGCTGTTTGCAAGCGATAAAAGGGGTCACGTCCTAGAGTCAGTCTGAAATTTGGTGTAATTTTGAAGCGAGATGCAAAGACCTAATTCAAGGAACTGACGGGGTGTCACTGCAGGTAAAACTGAAATGAGACCAGGCACTGGTGTCAAGGCTGCCTGCCCTAATCCTCCCAAATCTTTTCCTCAAGCATACCCCCCACCTCCCCATTCTACTGGACAAAGATCCTGGTGTGGAGTCTCTATTCTTGGCTGCTCCATTCTGGCCAAAACACTGACCTGCAATGACTGATAAATCGAGGTATCGAATGAGCCCCATTTTCATTTTTGAATCCTTTTGAGGATAAAAAGGCGTTAGACCCTCCCTTTTCCACAACTCCTCCTGGGTTTCATGCACTCTGCAGAGGTGAGATCCAGTGAAGCCTCCCCCAACCTTGAGGGCGTCAATCCTGCTCTAGCTCCACAGTTTAGCTCATTAGAGTATGGCGGAGACCAAAGCTGCGCTTGCTTGGAGGTCTGAGACATTTTTGTGTTGGGTTTCAAAAACCCGGCCTCCTCTGGAAGGTGTCTTTTACCCGACGGAGGCGGGGGCTTCAGGGCACCGCGCTCAGTTGCTCCCTGTTGCCCGATGTGCTCCACTAACCTATGTCTGCTATTTTTGCCAGAGAGGTCCCCCGGGCGAGCAGGGTCCTCCAGGGCCTCCGGGCCCCCCTGGAGTTCCGGGCATAGACGGCATCGACGTAAGTTTCTATCTCCAGGCCACCTCTGTTCCCTGGTCCTGCCCTTTCCTATTCTTTTCCCAGGGCTCCTGTGGGTTTTTAGAGAGGGCCAGGGTCTCCCTTCCTGCCACCCCACTTAAAGGCAGGATCGGACATGGGCGACAGTTGGGGGTTGAATCCTTGGAGCCCGGGGATTTTTGGAGGGAGAGGTGTCCCTGTTGGTCATGAACCTCCACATTTGACCCTTACACCATCCCCATCCGTGTAGTGAGCTCTCCTGGGATTGTCCCAGTGGGGTCCCCAGCCTATCCCGCTCATAGACAGCTCTCTCTTTTTCTCTTACCCCTCCAGGGTGACCGAGGTCCTAAGGGTCCCCCGGGTCCCCCGGTAAGTTGATTGGAGCAAATGGCGCTCCACTTCCTTCCTTTAGACGTGTTTTGCAGCCTCCTGTGTCTGAAGGGTCTCAACTTTGCACCTTTTTTCTCTCCTGCCCCCGCACCCCTCTCCCCCTGCTCAGGGTCCTGCAGGTGAACCGGGAAAGCCAGGAGCTCCAGGCAAGCCTGGCACACCTGGCGCTGATGTGAGTAGGCGAGTGCTGGGAGGGCGCCCAGCCTGGGATGTGTGGTGGGTATGCATGTGTGTGTGTGTGTGTGTGTGTGTGTGTGTGTGTGAGAGAGAGAGAGAGAGAGAGAGCGAGAGAAAGAGAGAGAGAATGCGCTGTGGCTCTAAACTTGGCCTCCTGCTAGCGCCTGACTGATGGAGAAACTGGCAGCTTTTGCAAAAGCACTTGTGAAGGTGAGGATACCTCTCTCTAGGAGGCGTTGGCATTTCCTCATCTTAGAAAACAGCAGTGGATACTGGCTTCCTGTCTCTAACCGTGACCTCACAGTGCACATTGTGAACTCTCAGCCCCACTGCGGGCAGAGCTGTACCATGGCAGTAGATTGTACTGGCGTCGGCTTACCTGCTGTGAGTCCACTGGCAGGCTCCTGGAAGCTAGCCTTCGCCCTTGCTCTTTCATTGGCACTCCCTGCATTAATTTAGGAAAAGAGCCTGCAGGTAGGCAAAGGGCCAGAGCACCCCTCAATCCCAAGGAATGTGAAAGAGAAAGACGCACTTGAAGTGAGTGGGGATGTGCCGGGGGATGGGGCGGGCAAGAAAACACGTATCATCAGATAAGAAACTAAAAAAAAAAAAACAACTAGTTTTGAATTTCTAAATTCAAAACTAGCTTTTCGTCTTTCCATGGAGTTTTCCTGGCTGGCATTACTGGCAGGAATGAGCTGGCTAGGATTGCATGGAACTAGCAAGCTTTCTCCAGTTTACTCACATCTCCATCAAATGCTGAGTTATACGGTAAACCTAACACTAAATAATACTTCTTCACAGTCAAATGACTTCAGGATTCTCAGCCTCTTTCCATGCATTCTAACGATGTGTAATGAGGACCCACTACAGACCAGTCCTTGACTTTGTCCCTGGAATACAAAGTGAAGTAAGAAATGGCGTCTGTTCTTAGAGAGCACCATGGTGCATCACTCAAGTTATTCTCCAAGTTACCACTTTATGTGTTTTCCAAAAACTAAAGACTTTTCCAAATGAAAGAAAGCACCTGAAAACCTATAATTATGATTTCCAAGAATTTTTGACTACAGTTTAAGACAGATCCTTCATTTTGAAAGAAAAATAAATAATCGGATTTTTACTGTTATTAAGATGTGTTTTCTTTGTCAGGATTCCCATAATGAAGGTGTCTGTTTATACTGTGTCTATACTATTTAGTGTTTTTTTTGTGTGTGTGTGTGTGTGTTTTTTTTTTTTTTTTTTTTTTGAGACGAAGTTTTGCTCTTGTCGCCCAAGCTGGAGTGCAATGGCGCGATCTCGACTCACTGCAACCTCTGCCTCCCGGGTTCAAGCGATTCTCCTGCCTTAGCCTCCAGCCTCCTGAGTAGCTGGGATTACAAGTGCCCTCCACCATGCCCAGCTAATTTTTGTATTTTTAGTAGAGACAGGGTTTCACCACGTAGTATTTTAGGAAATGGATCTTGGTTTACATTTCAAAGCCCCTAGTTTGAACTTTCTGTGTATGCAAATTAGCAGTACAGGAGGCACCCAAGGACTAATATTTGGATAGTAAAACCTAAATCTCAAAAGAGTGTTTGTATAATGTAATATGAACTGAAATAATATAACTTGTTGGCAGTCAAACTCTTTAGAACATTGATAATAACTTGAAATTGTCATACCATAATAAAAAGAGTCTGATAAGTGCAAGGCTACTGAACAAGCTGGTAGTCTAATATAGCTTGAATTTATTTCTATATTCCTTCGAAATTTCAATCAGCCTTTAGTCTTGGATGAAAAGAAAATTTCTGACTAAATTAAAAATATTATTTTGGTAAATAAAATATTTATTTTGTATTTCAAAAATTTATTTTGGTAATTGAAGTGTAAACGGGTCATCTGAATGCTTGTCTTGCTATTAAGCTGCAATATAATGTCAGACAGAAAGTTAGACTTATCTGTCCCCCAATTCAGTCATGGTTTTGTAGCTTGCTCAACAAATTCTTCTCTTTACCTTATACCATGGTGTCATAAAGACAATCCTTGGTTTTGCTTATAAAGTAATTTCCTCACTCTAACAGAAATTTTGGATAAACAAATGAAAGTGCTGTGAAATTTTTAGAAGTGCAACATAGAAAACAATTTCAAGTAACTTTTTCTTTGTCTGTATTTGCAGACCCACAGTGCAGCATAAACTAGATTTCAAATATTAAAAGACATAAAAGAATAAGCTGTCTTAAATTATTGAACTTTGACCTCAGGGAGAAAATGATGAGCCCATTTAGTCTGCTGAGACAGGAGAGGAAAGCAAAAGAGAAAGAGAGGAAAAGGGAGGAAAAAGGAAATCCATGTATGTGCCAGTATTTTAGTCATTTTCTAGATCTCAGGGAAAAATTAACTATACTATTTTCATTTACATAGAACTTTTTCCTCAAGCACTGCCACAAATATTTCTCTTAACCCACAATAACCTGGAAAGTAGATTGGTCTAATATTACTTTCCATAGATAAGGAAACTGAATAATTATGAAAACAAGTGGCTTCCTCAGAGAACTAGAGTTATTTAGTAGCTAAGATAGCAAAATAGTCCAGATGTCTTGATTTTTAGACTCCTCAGGCAATTCTGCCTCATGCAAATAGATGAGAGAAAATAGCAAGAATAGAGAGAAAAAGTGATAGTGAATTTTTAGTACCTAAGTCACCAATCAAGAAGAATGATATGGATAATAACAGCCATTTGTAATTGATATTTTATAATTATTTATAAATATTAGCATGTTTTATATTCCCTGACTTTTGAATTGAAGCCACATGAGACATCTGGAAGTGAAAAGTTTTCTTATTCCACTCTTTGACTCATTTGACATTAAAAATATATTTTATTCTAAATTGAGAATGGACATCTTTGAGAGCAATGAAACTCAGTAATTTGATCAGAATTTGCTATTTGTTTTTCCTTGGCCATAGGGGAGCTAAGTAAGTAGGAGACCTTCAACAGTCCTTTCTTGGTAAATGAACCTGAGTGTGCTGGTAGGACTTTAAACCTCGAATCATTTCGTCTTCTGCTCTTTGGGTCATTACAAGGCTTATTTTTTGATAATGTTAAAAAATGGTTAATTGGATGATGGTTGAAAGGATCAGAAAGGAACCCTATTCAGTGTTCATTATCCTATGTTGAATGGATTTTTGGCAGAAAATGTAAATGAGTCATAGCAGTCATGCTTGTAGAAGTATGCCTTGAGTCCTACCAGCTGAGCTGTCAGAATGCTGGAAGGAAATCTCCATTGAGGACTGGTATTCTCTGCCAAACAGTAACATGAAGTTCAGAACACAGTCAGCTTCAATATTATCATATATAGAAGTTTGTCTGTATGAACATTCATATGAAGGCACTTTTTTCCGCTACTGGTAATGTTTTCTTCTTTTATTTCTTTGAAATAAGAATTAGGAGGTTTTATTGCAAACTGGATTTTGAAAATTATGTATGTGTTATGTGTATGGTCTGTGTATTTCAACTCAAATCTGCCCTTTTTTCAGGTTAAGTTGATTTTTTTTGGGGGGGGGCTTATGGACAGATAAAATTAGATAAGACAGAACTTGGTTCTAACCTTAGGACAACTGTGCTGTTGTAAGCAATTATATTAATAGAGATTTGATTGATTGATTGATTGATTGATTGAGATGGAGTCTCGCTCTGTCGCCCAGGCTGGAGTGCAGTGGCGCGATCTCGGCTCACTGCAACTTCCGCCTCCCAGATTCACGCCATTCTCCTGCCTCAGCCTCCCAAGTAGCTGGGACTACAGGTGCCAGCCACCACGCCCAGCTAATTTTTTTTGTTCGTATTTTTAGTAGAGACGGGATTTCCCCGTGTTAGCCAGGACGGTCTCCATCTCCTGACCTCATTTGGCCTCCCAAAGTGCAGAGATTACAGGCATGAGCCACCACGCCCGGCCAAATAGAGATATTTTTATATGTACTATTTGTTGTGACATGCTCAGAGAGACCTTTAAGAACAGTATTTTATTCTTTCTTATACCATCTATTTGAGATAAGCAGAAGAGGAATTAGAATAAAGTATAAGAATTATAGCTAAACCATGATAATTTTTACAGGCAGAGGTTACGGGTCTTTTGTATTCTCTGAATGTATGCAACTATTATCTGTGGCAAATACTTTATAACTAGAATTGTGAGTTATTAAGAAATTATTCTGAAAGATCAGTGTAGGTGCAAATATTCAGTTATTGAAGAAATGTGATGAGGACAAGAAATACAGTGCTGTGGTTAATACCTAGATTTTGGTTTGTTTGTTTGTAGGACCTTTTCTCCATGAGGAACAGCATCTAGAACACTGTGCAGTTAGGGACCTTGCCCATGATCCCACAGCTGCCAAGTGGTAGGATCAGGATTTGAGCTGAATACAAAGATGATGTGGAGGAACAAGTGTAATATCCTTCCACTTGGAAGGCCTCCTTAAACTTATTGTATGCAGTAATCATGTCGTGAGTGGTTAGACGCCAGGGCAACATGTTAGAACTGTAATGGACGTGTGATTCTTGTCCTCATGGAGCTTATGGTTTTCTGCATAGTTATTTCATAACATGTGTCACTGTAACATCTGACACCAGAATCCATTTTCAACTTAGTTCAGAGAACTTTCCAGTGATTGACATAGTTTAGCATGTCTTATGGAGGATGTTTTTAATATGAAATAACCTGAAGACAGCTTCCAGGTTATCCCACTATTTACTTGGTTCTGCTTTATAGTAACTGTCCTCCAATCTTGTCAGTTATTCCAGTCACAGGTTGAAGAGTGTTAGTTGATTGTGTGTATGAAAGTTGACCAGAATTAGTCTTTGGAGGGTTTAATGCAGTAACTGAGAGTCAGAGGTTCAATTCGTTAAATATGCCCAGAGGTTTATAAAATTTACATGACATATGTGCGTCCAGAGAGTGCTCCTGGATGTATGGTTTGTTTGTGAAATGCCAAAGCAAACATTTCATTACCATAGGTGCTTAGCAATTAATAATGTTGAGGTTTGTTCCCAAATTACAGTGTTGTAATTAGACTAGGGCTATTGAAAATCAAAGGCAGTCTGTCAGAAGTTCTTTTGTGTGTGTTTAATATTTTTCTTCTTTGGTAAATTTCCAGTAATTAACATTTTCAACTCATTTTTTTCTACTTGCTTTGATTCACTCTGTGACATTGTTAGGAAAATTAATTAATGTAGAGAAATGTAAAAATGGTAGCCAGTGAACTAGTTTTCTATATGAATTATGTGAAGAAATTTTATGGATGTTTATTCGGACCATGACAGACTAACTATGAATTTTGGTCATCCATTTTTAAGTACGACTTTCATATTTTTCAAGAGATCCCTCTCTCAATTAATATTGTTTGGGTCTTCTTCAAAATCTTGATAATAGAAAGGGTTTATAAGATACTTATATAGGCATGTATGTATATGTACACACATATATATCATGTTTATCTTTAGGAAGGTATAATTTCAAGATTACATTGTAAATGACAGCATCCAAAAGTGTCAAAGAGCAAAGAAAAAAATTAAAAGTAGAAATGTATCTTTACCAAATGTGGAAATTCTTGTATACACGTGATATTATCATTCTTTAATACATGTTTTATGTTGAGGATGATGATAAAGTAAGTACTAGTAGGGAAAATGAGAATATTTAGAATATGTATTTAATAACTGCTTTAGTATTAAATATGGTAATTATAAATGTGATTTATAATAATAGGCTTAAATTTTACATACCGAGTGGCATACATGAACGTATATACTTAATTATAGCTATTTTTACTAAGAAAAATAATGTAGAAACATGTATGCTTTCAAATGTTTCTACTTTAAGAATTAATATTCTTTGATAAGCAATTGTCATTGCTAGAAGATGGCTAGGGGCCTGTTAGTGGCTATAAGGCAATAATGAAATTGTTTCTGTTTAATTCCTATTGAGGAAATATTTTATTGACTTCCAAGACATTGTCATAATGTAGACACAGATTTTTGTCCTGTAGAGAGATACATAGTATTTTTGTTTCATAAATGAAGTAAAGGAGGTAGATAAACCTGAGTAAATAACAGAACCAAGACCTACCAGTCTTAGCTGTTACAGCATTGTAATTGCTATGTTGCATTTTTTTTTCAAAGCAGAGACAAAAAACACTAAATTATTGAACCCTGTGATAAACAATGCAATTAGCAAGAAGTTAGGAATATGATACAACTTATCAATAAGAAATAACCACAACACGTAGACCTTGTGTTAATCTTTACTTTTGAGTAAGACTATAGTAAGGTTATTTTGTTATAAATATTTGCATCATACATATGTAACCATCCTGTAGATGATTAATAAATAAAATGAAAGTTTTCTACTTAGTGGTTTGCCTAAGGATGTTATGATAATTCTAACATCATTGTCTTGCTCTGTTAGGGATTAACAGGACCTGATGGATCCCCTGGCTCCGTTGGGCCAAAGGGACAAAAAGTAAGTTAGCCATCTGGTATTAATTGCTAGTACGAAAATGCGGAAGTATATTTTTATTGTAGTGTTTGCAAGCCAACTAACATTAAGTGATGAAGCATCTAAAATGCACTTGTTCAACTAAAATTGCATTTAAAAACACTATGATGTGGAATACTATGCAGCCATAAAAAGGAATAAGATCATGTCCTTTGCAGGGACATGGATGGAGCTAGAAGCCATTATTTTCAGCAAACTAATGCAGAACAGAAAACCAAATACTGCATGTTCTCACTTATAAGGGGGAACTGAATAAAAAGAACACGTGGGCCGGGCGCGGTGGCTCAAGCCTGTAATCCCAGCACTTTGGGAGGCCGAGATGGGCGGATCACGAGGTCAGGAGATCGAGACCATGCTGGCTAACACGGTGAAACCCCGTCTCTACTAAAAAATACAAAAAATTAGCCGGGCGAGGTGGCGGGCGTCTGTGGTCCCAGCTACTCGGGAGGCTGAGGCGGGAGAATGGCGTGAACCCGGGAGGCGGAGCTTGCAGTGAGCTGAGATCCGGCCACTGCACTCCAGCCTGGGCGGCAGAGCGAGACTCCGTCTCAAAAAAAAAAAAAAAAAAAAAAAAAAAGAACACGTGGACACATGGAGGGGAACAACACACACAAGGACCTGTCAGAAAATAGAGGGTGGGTGGAGGGAGAGCATCAGGAAGACTAGCCAATGGATGCTAGGCTTAATACCTGGGCGATGGGGTTGATCTGTGCAGCAAACCACCATGGTACCTGTTTACCTATGTAACAAACCTGCATATCCTGTACATGTACCCCTGAACATAAAAGTTGGAAATTAAAAAAAAAATAAAAACACCATAATGGGGTGTTTTAATGCTTTCACTATTTATGCAGTTTTCATGATTACATATTCATGTTATGAAAGGTCAGTACAATGAAACTATTTTTATTTTTAGGGAGAACCTGGTGTGCCTGGATCTCGTGGATTTCCAGTAAGTAAAAGTAAAGCTACAGAATTGAAAATGTCTTATCTTTAGGTAAAATTCTGCCATTGTGAAATCTTTAGGTGTAGTTTTCTGCATAATATACATGACAAATAAGTTGATGACATCTGGTATGGTAAGCATTCCTACTGTGAGTGGAAAAATTTTAGAGAAGTTTGAATGTACAGTAGAAAATATCTATTCTATTTGTAGGTGGTATTTTCCAGTAGACAATTTCCTCTTTACCTGCAATGATAGAAAACACTTCTTGCATAACAAGAGCAAATCTAAGTATTCAATGTTTAGACCATGGTATCACACCACATTCTTCACAGCTGGTTTTATCTCTAAGGAAATATCAACTAAACAGATATTATCACTTGCCTGATTCTTTGACTAGTCTTTTTCTATATTTGCACAGTGTGGCAGGTTTGTGTTATTGGTACATATAAGAGGACTAGGTTCTTAGGCTGCTTTTCCTATCTACTGTGCTCTTTGTTCCACTTTTACTCTTGTCATTAATCTGTATTTTTTCTTCTGTTTTCCTATTTGTGCTATTTTCTTTACCATATTTCAGCATGTCATCTTTTCTGTTATAAGCCTATTTTCAGAAGTGAACAGCTTGTTGGCCTTTCGCCCATATTTTTCAACTCAGCTCTTAATCTCAACATCTTACAGAGATGCCTTTTTTGTTTAGTGAAATTTGTTGAACATCTAGGTTTCTGATAATGAAATAACTTATTGATGACTTTGGTGTTTTCAAGCATAACACTTATTTCCTGAATTGGCCTACGTATTAAAATGTTCAAACTGGAGTCATTTTTCCAGCAATGCCTTTTAAAATCCCACCGATTATTAAAACATACTGGCCATGTGAAGTTCTTGCTTGTTTTGCCTGCCCAACTAATTAGAAATAATAATATCATTATCAGTGCATTGATTCCATGGGATGCTTGGTATACGCATATTTTAGAAAAGCAAGTCTGGAATGAAAAGCTAACATGAATATCATATCACAGACAGCTGTGAATAAAAGCTATTCTAGCCAAAGTAGGAGAGAAAAGAATAATGAGAAATCCCAAGGGGAAAAAATTGAACTTGGAAATTAAAGAGAGAGAATAGAGATCTAGGCGGCTGATATTCAGTTTTAATTTCAACAAGCATATTATTAGATTTTGTTATATGCTAGGCCCTGTGCTAGGAGTTGGGGCTAGGAAGATGAATAAGATGTGGTTTAGTCCTTGGTTGTATAAAGTTTGGTGTTGCTAAAGAGATATAAATGTGAATAATAAAATAGAATGACTAGCTTAAAAATCAGATATAACATATTAAATTAGCGTCCCATTGTAGGTTACTTCAGGAGTGACACCATTTTATTTTCAATATCTACTGGATTTAGTGTCTGAAAATATAGCCTAACCTTTCGAAAGGGAGGTGTGTTTCTGACCCTTTTTTGTCCCTGCCTCTCTGTGCTGAAAGTTTGTTTGGGGAACTTCTAAACATAATTTCTTGTAGATTGTAGAACTAGAATGCTTTTAATGTAGGTTTCCTATAAAACGCTACGAATGAATAAAATCTGTAAACTCTCCCGTTGTGATGCACCTCTTTGTGAGTTACGGTAAGTTCTCCTGAGGGCAGGCATGGAAGGCTTCTTTACTTTGATTTCCTTAAAAAAAAAATTTGGAAAAATCCCAGTTAGCGTAGACATCAAAGGAATGTTTGAGGAGCTGAAATAAGCTTCTGCTTCCTTTAGAAGCAGAGCCGTGTTTGCTTTTCTTTATTCAGTACTTTCTTTAGAATGAGCATCATTTTTAGTAATAGAGTTTATGGTTTATTTTAGCTGAGTTATGTCTACATTCATATTTATACTAAGTATAAACATCATGCTGTAAACATTTTTATTGTACTCTTTTAGGGCCGTGGTATTCCTGGACCCCCTGTAAGTATCACTTCATCATTTATTTTTACTATAAAAAAGCAGCCTAAGTCTATAAAAATGTCCTATTTCTCAAATCCCCACCTTATTCTCCTACTAACAGTCTACTCAGTGGTGTTTATAGTGTTCTACCTACAAGATCTTGGGTGGTTACTAAGGATAACACTCTTATTCTGCTAAACAAAACGCTTATTAATTTAGGAAATTTCTGCTTTGTCTTAAATAATTGAAGTTTGGTCAAATGAGTGATTGTGTCACTGGAAACCAAAGCTAATACAGAAATGTAATTCTATTATTTATCATATTTGATATCACGTATGATAGATTGTAAAAATATTCATAAATGACCATTTGCTTTGATTTGTTGCCTTCAGGGTCCTCCTGGGACAGCAGGACTCCCTGGAGAGCTTGGCCGTGTGGGACCTGTTGTGAGTACCACAGTGCACTTTGATAGACCTTTGCTGATTTAATAGAAGATGTTACCTGGGAAAGCAAATTACCCTAACTGTACATTTCCACTTGCGAACCAAAACATGGCAGATGAATTTCATTCCAGTTTATAATATTGGTGTGGACCAGGAATAATAATATTTTTTGCAGAGTGATTTTAATTTTTTCCTAAATTTTTCAGCTAAACTCTTCTTCCCAACTTCCAGATTGTCAAGTAAGAGAGTGTCGTCCTCATTTTACAGACTCTCAGCCAGGACTGGAGTCTAGAGGCTTTTGTATTAGGCTCTCTGCATGAAATAAAAGTGAATAGCCTAAAATTATTACCATGTATATTTATGTTAGGATCATTAAGTTATAATTCAGCCAACAAAATTTAACTTTTAACATTAAAGAGCTGGACTTCATAAAAAATGTCTCATATAAAATGCTTCATATTGATATTAAGTAAACATTTCAAAAACGTTGACATAGTGATGTTATGTGAAGGTGGGTAATTGTAAACTCACTGTGGGAAGGGGCCATGTATCATATACCTTGTTTGTTCCTCTACATGTGCTCACTGTTTGCAAATTTATTTAGTGAAGAAATGAATGAATATGAAATGATTGTAAAGTTAAAATAATTGTGAGGTACTTCCGACTTTTTATGGCAGAACATCAAGAAGGAAAATGTGCCAAGAGTAAACATTGGATGTTAAGAGTAATTGGAACCCATTTTCATCTGAACAGTTTACTTCGATGTAGCTTTCTTTGATTTTTTGACCCATTGCAAGAGGTGCAGTGACGGACCAAGTGATAGATTGTGGGTGAACAGCACTAGCAAGAGTCAGGCACTGCAGCGATTAACTTCCATTTCGCAGCTTCAGACTGAGTGCAAGCCTTCTTTTGCACTGGTTAGCAGGATGGCACTAGCCGTATAGGTTGCTCTGGGTCCTCTGTAAATCAACTAGAAAAATAAGTAGTGTTTCCAATTTGTTTTCAGAGTAGATAAAATGTTCGTCCTATAGAGAAGAATTGGCTTTGCTTTTTCCCCTAGCCTCTCTCTGACTTGCTTTATTACCTCGGTGAGACTGGAATGCCTTTATTATTCTCATTTTGTAGTACTAATTGGATTATGGGCCACCCATCGATTTTGGTGGCAGGTCTACGCATGGCTGAGCTTGGTGGGGGTTTCCAGTAATACCATTCTCTCATGCCTCACTGTTTTTATGTACTGTGTTTTGACACATGTATAACCACTGTGTCACAATTTTCAAATAACTTAGGGTGACCCTGGGAGAAGAGGACGACCTGGCCCGCCTGGCCCCCCAGGACCCAGTGTAAGTTATTTGCAACTTGAATTTCTCTTTGTGTCTGAGAGTCAGGGTTGGAAAAAAAATCTAAGAACCCAAAATGGAAGTTCCTATTAATTGAGTCGTTGCCCCAAATTTCCAAAATGGCTATCAAATTTTTCCTGCACTCAGGGCATGGTTCTTTTTAGGGCAAGAAGTAGAGGAATCACAATAATTTAAAAGGTGGTTTTTACAGGGCATATCTTACTCATTACTTTTGAAGTCTTTTGACAGTTGTGACGTCTCAAATGCTCAAAACTTAGATACATAAAGGAAGCATTTTCAAATGAACTAGTTTTTAAAAAGGTTTTCATAGTAAGAAAAATATAAAGAATAGGAGTTTAAATAGAAGATAATTCATATTTTTATTTGTAATTCAGAGTTCCCCACATTTTCTATTTTGCCTCTTATTTCATTTCCCTTCAATGCCTTCCCAAAAATAATCTACTGCAATTCATGACTCTCCAAAGAGAACATGCCCATGAGTCAGGATTTTAGAATATTAGCAAATTATCTGCTCCTATTTGTTTCTTGTATTTTATTAAACAAATATATTTTATATTCTTGCCTGATGAGCTTTGTATTATTAGTATGTTTGAATTCATTATTTAATTGTATTCTGAACCTTAATATTTTATTTACTTTAGGGAACAATTGGCTTTCATGATGGAGATCCATTGGTAAGATGCTTTCCTTTGAACAAAATATAGTTTTAATTCAAAGGCCATATAGTCTGCAGATGAGTTTTCTTTAAAAGATCTCCCTGGAATATACTATGTGTCCGTGTTTTCCTTTCACTCAGATGGCAGAGCAGTCTGTAACACTAGTGGACCACTGGCTTGCATCTATTCAGACTAAAAATTTTTCATTATAGATGTATCTCTGTTCTTCTATAATCTTTTTACTTTATGACTAAGACATGCTTTTCACTAGAGCATCCAGGTTTTAAAGAGATAGAATTCAAATAACTTCCTCTAGGATTTGTTTTGCTCATAGAGTAACAGTCCAATGATGGTGGTAATGTGCACTACATGCAATGTTGGCCTCTTTGATGGGAGACGTGAACCTCAGGATGTGGCTAGTCTAGTGGAATGGGAAGGGGAAATGAATCCTGTCATGGTACAATAGGTTATCTGTAAACATATTTTCTTTAATAAATTAGATTTGAAATAAATATTGCAAAATATTAACATTTATTAAATCTGGATGATAGATTCATGGGGGAGGGTATTATATTCTTTACACTTTTCTGTTAGTTAGAAATATTTCTGGCTTTAAATGTGAAATAATAATAAGAAGAAGGAAAGGGGTGTTAAAATTATTTAATGAATATTATTGCAATGGAGTTCTGTAACTGGAATCCCTTAAAAAAAGACTTTGTCACAAAGCGGGAGTCCTAGTTTATGCACTCTACCTGTCTTTCTTTCTCTTTGTTCTCTCTCTCCCTGGCAGTGTCCCAATGCCTGTCCACCAGGTCGCTCAGGATATCCAGGCCTACCAGGCATGAGGGTAAGAGAAAAACTTCCAGTATTTTAACAGTATTATCCACAGATAAAATGGAGCCTTTACTTTAAGCATTAACCTTCCTGGTGCAGAGACCTCACTTGGATGGATCAGGCAAGTAGTGCTTATTCAATCCTAGCAATTCCAGCTGCTCTTGACATGTATTCCTACCAAGACATGGATGTTTAGTCATAGGATGGCTTTCTAGTTCAGGGAGAAATACCAATAAAATGCACTGGACTGAGAGACTTTAGAACACCAAATTAAGATTCAGACATTTGCTTCCTGGCTGAGTGTAGTGGCTCATGCCTGTAGTCCTAGAACTTTGGGAGGCCAAGGTGGGAGGATTGCTTAAACCCGGGAGTTTGAGACCAGCCGGGACAACAGCGGGAGACTCCTGTCTCTACAGAAAATAAAAAATTAGCTAGGCATGGTGGCGTGCACTTGTGGTCCTGGCTACTCAGGAGGCTGAGGTGGGAGGATCACTTGAGCTCGAGAAGTCAAGGTTGCAATGAGCTGTGATTGTGCCACTGCACTCCAGCCTGGGTGGTGGAATGAGACCTTGTCTCAAAAAAAAAAAAAAAGTGCTTCCTATTAAGGGAGATAGTGAGTGGTGGGGCAGTTGGAGGGGATTGTGTACATAATGTATTTGAAAACTTTTAGTTAAAAAAAATTTGAAAACCTGCCCAAAATAGTCAGGAAAAGAGACTTTCCAAAAGCATTTTTCTCTGTCTGCCATCGTAATTACTTGAAAATTTTCCATACAAACAAATACATGCCACATTCTGGGGATAAATGGCTTTCTCTCTCTCTAGTCTCTGAGTCTAACGTGATTTTGAGACATTCCAGACCAATGGAGCTCTGCTGTGAACTGAAAGGCCCCAAGGCACTGATTTTCCATTCGGGTTTTTCTAAGGGTAGTTTTGGTGGGTTCCCTCAACTGCAGAAGATTCAGGCCTGGACAGGTGTCCTATTTTGCAAAAAGACTTCTTTGAGGGGTGAAAGTTCCGACAGTTTTCATTTTGGGATGCTTGTCTCACAGTTTTGTCTCCTGTTACTACCCAAAGCACACACATGCTTAGGACAGGTGGCCTGACAAGAAAAGACAGGGATCTTCTTTTCATGCAATGCAGCTTTCACCCACTGCCCTTTATTGCTTTCCCTTTGCACTTAAACATTGTACACAGTAGGCTGGGCGCGGTGGCTCACGCCTGTAATCCCAGCACTTTAGGAGGCTGAGGCGGGTGGATCACCTGAGGTTGGGAGTTCAAGGCCAGCCTGACCAACATGGAGAAACCCTGTCTCTACTAAAAATACAAAATTAGCCAGGCATAGGGGCACACACCTGTAATCCAACTACTGGGGGGGCTGAGGCAGGAGAATTGCTTGAACCCAGGAGGAGAGGTTGCAGTGAGCAGAGGTCATGCCATTGCACTCCAGCCTGGGCAAAAAGAGCGAAGCTCCATATCAAACAAACAAACAAACAAACAAACAAACAAAAAGTACACAGAAAGAGGCAGAAGGTTGTGCATCAGAGAAAGTCCACTTATACCAGCCCTTCCTCCACCACCAGGAAGGGGGTGGGAATGGAGGAGGCTGAAAGGTTTTCAGAGCAGCCTTCAGAGGGCAGGGGATAGCCAGCTGAGCTTGGTCAAGGCTGTCACTTCTGAAAGGTTAAGTTCCCGGAACTAGAGAAGACTTAATGCTCCTAACCTGTGTGAGGAAGTTGGAGAAACAGGGACTAGGAAATAACAGGCAGGTATCAATGAACTAGGTAATGAAGAGTCTGTTATTCTAGAGCAGTGTTTTTCTATTAAGTAAAACTGATATTAATTATATACGGCAGTCATGGTGTTGTTAAGGTCAGTCAAGGCACTGATTTTCTTTGTGACATAACCATTTCTTAGTAATACATTGGCACTGATTTAGGGAAGCAGGATCACTTTATGAGCCTTCTGATCACTTTCTGTACCAAACTCAGGACAATTATTTATTTTGCATTTGTTAGGGTCATAAAGGGGCTAAAGGAGAAATTGGTGAACCAGGAAGACAAGGACACAAGGTAAGGAGAATGGGTATTTAGTGGATAAATTGTGATTAGGAGTTATTGGTCACTTTCATTATAAGAAATTAGGAATTATAGGAAATAATGAACCATGATATTTTGCCCTTCTTTTTCAAATAATGGTTGATAAGTTCTAAGCAGATGCATCAATATTTGACTAAACATCATATTCTAAAGTTGTTTATTTACAAAAAACACTTACAAATAAGGCACCAGACATTTTCATTTTTTTCCTGTGTCACTACCTTTTCTTTTCTTTTCAAATCAATCACACTCAGCTTTTTTCCTTGATGCTATGATAGTCCAACATTATTCAGATAGTTGTTCCACTTCACCAGACAAAATTTTATGACATTTGTAAAATTTTATGACAAGTGTTGCTGAGACTAGCAAACAGAGAAGTTGGTAATTGGCTTATAGCTTCTCATCTCAAGTTCTGAAACAATTTATCTATTTATTTCTGACCTCATTTCAATATAACCTAGATTTTGAGTAAGTGGGAGGTTAGTAATAACTTATGTTATTATCTGGATAGAAATAGAATCCACAGCACAATTTGCATTGCAGCTGGCATGCCCTGCAGAAAAACCAAGGCTGGGATTTAAAGCAAGGTCACCTATTTGCCCTTTTTTTCAACTACTAGTGTAAGTCATCTTTAAGTATCTAAGAATTTGACTTCCTGCATAGTACGTTTTGTCTCGGTAAATTTGATAATATTTTACAAAGTCAAGTAGTTCTTATTAATGCAGGTCCTCTTGACTTTGTTGACGATGTCCTTCTACCCGTTTATTGGGTAGTGACAGAAGACTAGTCTTTTCTTTGGAAGTCAAGAACTGAAGGGGCAATTTATCAATGTCTTCAGGCATTAATATGCTTGAACTTCTTAGCTAAAAATCAGTCTGTTAAATAGCCTCAAATAATCAGGATAAATAGACCAATTTTCTGTACCCTATTACAGTTTGGACATTTATTTTTAAAGTCTTTTATTACATAGGCTGTGATAGTTAAGGCATTTTATTTATCTGAAATATAACAGCTGGGTTCCCAATATCAAATTGGAGAAAATAGGAAAAAAACCTGAATGCTTTGGAAATTTCTCTGTGTGATCATTCTTCCACTAAATCTTGAAAATTGTCATTAAAAGTTTTAACAAATATAAAGTACCTGCTATGTACTATGGTTATTCTGAGCACTGGTGGCACGGAAACCAAAAAAAAAAAAAAAAAGAAAGTCCAAGCACAGGGGACTAAATTAAATATGTCATAGCCATATAATATAATAATAGAGTATTGGTTAACTACAAAAAACAAGTGTGTACAAATATTAAATTACATCAAAAGATATTCATGAGGTATTCTATGCAGTAAAGCTGATGTAGTAGACTTCTGTTATTTTTGATGTTTGTATCCTTTTCTCCTTCTTTTGGTGATGCTTTCCTTTGGAGAACTTTCACTCCCCATCCCACAGGATTTGGAGATGGAGCTGTTAATCCAGATGCCTTTCCACTTTTCACATGAAACTGGTCTTTTAAATATTTAAACAGGTTAATTATCTAGATTCTCAAATTTGGTTTGGTGTTCAGTGGAAAACCTACAATTTTTTTTGGCATGTCAAGTAATTGGCCAAAATTTACTTAGAAAGTTGTTGAAAATTTCTTTATTTTACATTTTAGTGTCACTTGAAAGTGTAAGTGATGTCTTTGAAAATCAATAGGATGGCCATAGCTCATTGCAGAATGAACCTTGAAAGGGTGAGCAGATAGACTGAACTGAAACTGAAAACAGAATGGTAAGAGCTTGGAGGCCTGAAGTTTGGATTCAAATTCACAAATTTGTCTTGAATTTTACCCTACAAATTAGTTAATGAAGATCTTAAAAACTGTTTATGAATATAGGAATGAATAGTAAAATTTCAATAATTAAAATGTGGTATTAGTAACATTATACAGCAGGTCAATACTTATGCAAAAATCATAGTGAAATGATAATAAATTGCTACTCCTAAATTTGTCATTTAACTTCCAGATTATGGATTAGTTGTGTGGTTTTCACTTGTAGGTGAAATAATTCAAATATATGACTCCAAAGTTTATGGAGAATCTATGGAAAATATCCTGTACCTAGTTATGGAAAAATTGCAGTGGACATATCAATCACTGCTGTTTTGTATCTAGTTTTATATTTTTGTAGGGAAATAGAAGTAGCATTTAATTAGGCACATGTGATGATTATCCATGCCAAGAACTAGCTAATTCTCTGGCTTTCCCATTGGGACTGCCTCTTCCCACTGTCAGTTATAGATTCTAGTGAAATATAATCTGAATATAATTATGAGGCTAAAACCAATATGTATGACTCTCATAATTTGTTTAAAAAATTAAGATAAATGATTTCAATATTGTCAAGATTTTAACTCTTGCCATATTACTCTATTAATTTAATGCAGTCCTAGTACAAAGCAAGTAGACTCTGTAAAGATCTGCCCAATGATTCTAAAGTTGATTTGGAAGAGTAAACATTTAGGAAATCTAAAAAATAAGAGTAACTATAAATGAAAAATACAGATAAGGGAATTCTCCTTACCTAAGATTAAAATGTATTATAGAATTTCAGTAATTAACATGTTGTGGTATTGGCAATGTCATATAATAGATCGGCAGAGCAGAATCAAAGTCTAAAGCCAATAACAATATAGCATATGTTAAGGATGAATTTTGAAACCTGTGTGGAGAGAATCTATTATTAGAAGAGTGGCCAGTAAGTAAGAGAAAAAAGAAAAGATGTCTATGTTTTGTTTTACATCAAAACAAATTACTGATAATTAGAGATGTCTACGTAAGAAGTTACAACATTACTAGAGCAAAAATATAAATAAACGTGTATTTTTGGAGTGGAAAAGGCTTTTCTATGAGTGACATTAAAGGTATAACCCACAAAAGAAATGGCTGATTTGCATTAAAATATTGTATATAGTGCAAAAATTATAATAAGAAAAGCTAAAATAAAAATCATGATGAAAAAATATTGTAGTTTATGAAAAAGTTTTCATAGTATAATTACATTTTTCTAATAATACATCCCCCCCATTTGACACACACTTGGAACATAAATGAGTAACTTTTCTCTCTCTCTCTCTCTCTGTCTTTTTCTTGGTATCTTTGTCTCTCTTCCTCCTTCCCCACTTTAGAAAAACTTTGAAAGGATAACATCTAAATGTTACTGGTATTTATAGTTAAATGGTTGTATTCAGGTGACTTTTTATATGTATACTTCTCCGTATTTTCTGAATGTTCTACAATTAATTTGGACTGCCCATATAAAATAATTTAAGAAAGTAGAATAATTCAGGAGTCACCAAGTGAACTTAAAACATACTGAGTTAGGCCAAGCCTATTTCTATGTTCATTTGCTAGAATAACCTTTGATGTGCTTTTCTTTGCTTTTTTTTTTTTTTTAAGGGTGAAGAAGGTGACCAGGGAGAACTGGGAGAAGTTGGAGCTCAAGGACCTCCAGTAAAGTATTTTTTAAAAAATATTTAACTAGGATATGTAAATATTCTTTTTTTTTTCCATGACTGTTGGAATATTTTCTATTTAGCAGTTGGATGAATAGCATTACATGAACTTGGTGTCCTCTATTTTTCTACTATGCCAGCATTGGGGGATAAGTAATTTTTCAAAATAGGAGAGGGTCTTCATTATATATTGTAGCACTTTTTTAACAGAAAAATTCTACCTATAATTGCATACATTCATTTACCAGATTTCAGGTCCAAGTAATTGAAAAGCAAATACTAAGCACAAGAGGATGATACATATCTTTTATGTTCTATTGTATTATCACAAGATATAATGAGAAAATTTTGTGTTATCTAAATATGCAGTAGGTATATCATTTATTGGATTAATGTAGCTTATTCCAGTATGTAATCATTATAATTAATTAAAACATTCTTAATTGCTCATATCATGTCTTTTAATAAAAAGTTGGTCCCTTGTGCTTTAGCAGATTTCCGCAATAATATTCACAGTAAGGCGACTTGGGGCATCATCAAACTTCAGTTTCAGATGTTGTTAAATCAGAATTTGCATCACTTTTGTATTACATTAAAAAGGAGTTGTTATACCTTTTTCTTGTTAAAATGAGTAATGACAATTTTGGAAATAATAATTGAAGACTATTAATTTAACATTGCAGCTAGCCAGGGCATAGACTATGTAAAAGACTAGCTCAGGTACTATTCTTAGAAACTGAAGAGTTGAAGACAAACACAGGAACACCCTTTGCCTGCTCTGCTCTTCTCCACAGGACTGGCTGTTTAAAAAGGGTTCAGGGAGCTGCACAGATTAGTGTTTAAGGACATTTAAAGTGTAAGGGAAATTAAGCTAAAGGAAGTAAGTCAGAGGATCTGGAAGAAATGGTCTCTGCTTTTAAGCCACATGAGAACTTTCAGGGAATCTGTGGTGTCCAGCGTGTTTGTTTCAGAAGTTTGCCCTCCCCTGAGTGTTTGCCATTTGAGACACTAAGAGCTGGACGGTGTTTCGCAGGTGGGCGATAGGGATACATGTTGTAAGTGACATATGCTTTTTTTTAATCTGATGAAAATTTGGTAGGGATTTAAATTTTTTTTTTTATAAAAGCCATTCCCAAAGATTCTCAAAACAGGATTTTGCAAACAACATTCTAAAACAGTGTTTACAGGGATTAAGGATCTATGTTGGGTGTTGCGTGGCTCAAGTGGTCCATTGGGAGATATCTGTTAGTGCTTGATGACCTTCTGCTCTTTGGGAATAGGTATGCCAAATTTTCAAAAGCATGTACTTTTTAAATGTACGTGCACAAATATAAAGTAATGCACAACTTTAAAAAATATGCTTCTTGGAATATTTAGAGAAAGCTCTGTTCTTCAAACTAGACACCTCAAGAGACAATATGTGGTATTCTTGTGTCGTTGCTATTGACCCAAATATTCTTTTTATAGAAATAACTTTAGAGCTAGGAAATGAGCTATACAAGAAAGAGCAGCTTTCATCTGATATGGCCACATCTCACTCGATATTCTAAATGGATATCCTAAACTGGATCATCTTGCATATTTGAATTGGAGGTCATTCCTGACAGATCTACATAGGATTTGTGACTGGTCTGAATGAAGAGTTGGTCATGGACTTGCCCCCTTTTCTCCAAGTGAGAAGAAGAGAGAAATGGCTGGCCTAGAGCTCCTTTATCTTAAGCCAATGGGGACAGTTAGCAGGTTGTCCAGAAGTAGCTACCCCCACTTTCCTAGTGGAACATCCACCCTCCTCTGCTTCCAATGGTATTCCCAGGTTCACTCCTTCCAGGATCGATTTTTGGATCCCTCCTACTATGGGGCCAGAGAGTCCAGAATGGTAACATTTCAGTATTGAAAGAGATCTAGAAATCACACTCAGCCCCTCGTTTTTAGGATTATACACTCTTATGCCTAAGATGGGTTCCTATTGCCCCAAGTTGGAATTCAGAATGCCTTTCCTCATAAGAATGGTATCATGAATAGTGACTACAGGGGTTGATGGAGGCTCCACCTCCTTTCTAGGTTATAGGCTTTCGTGGGCTAGCCTGGGAAACTACTACTTTTGATGGTGTCCACTGGTGGGAAAAAATTATTTCAAGGTTTAAAATAATGTTACATGTCACCAAGCTACATGCCATGAAGGAAGTGGGAATAATAGTATCAGTTCTATATATGAGTTAAAAGGTAAGTCAAACATATTATTACAATTTCTCTTATGCTGGTATTTACTTTTTTGTCAACTCCAGTTTTGTGTAAGACTTCAGAATTTTATAAAAAGGTTTACCATCTGAAGAATTCTCCCTGGACTTTCTAAACTAGAAATGTTTGTCTATATATTGTCACTATTTCTTAGTATTACCTTTGGTTATGATAATCTCCATTTTCTAGATCAGCTTTTGTGATGAGATTTTAAAAAGCTTTGCTTCAACTAAAATAATTCGCTTCTCTTTTTTACATTTCCAGGGAGCCCAGGGTTTGCGAGGCATCACCGGCATAGTTGGAGACAAAGGGGAAAAAGTAAGATGGTGATGACAATAATATAATATCAAAATGTGTTAAATATTTAAAATTCTGGCTATTTAAACAAAGCTTTTTATTCAACAACTTTTTTTTTTCTTTTTTCTTTTTTTTTTTTTTTTGAGAAGGAGTTTCACTCTTGTTGCCCAGGCTGGAGTGCAATGGCACAATCTCGGCTCACTGCAACCTCCACCTCCCGGGTTCAAGCAACTCTCCTGTCTCAGCCTCCCGAGTAGAGTAGCTGGGATTACAGGTGCCTGCCACCACACCCAGCTAATTTTTGTATTTTTTAGTAGGGATGGGGTTTCACCATTTGGTGAGGTTCGTCCCGAACTCCTGACCTCAGGTAATCCACCCAGCTTGGCCTTCCAAAGTGCTGGGATTACAGGCATGAGCCACCACACCCGGTCTAACAACATGACATTTTATGATGCTTTGTAGATGTGTGATGAGGTTTTTGCAATTATGTTGTAAGCACAGATAATAGGAATGAGCAGTATGCATAATATTTGCCATGTATTAATCTATTTTAAATTATATTGAGTAAATCAGAGTAAACAAGGTTTTCACATTTTACCTCATTGTCATGATCAGCAGTTAGCATTGATACCACTGGCACAGTGCCTGGAGTGCTTCTGGTCAGGCAAGACAAAGACAGGGAGGATGGAAAATGAGAGGTAAGCCAAGGCAGGACATCCCCAAAGACACTGGGGCCTCCAGTGACCCACCTGCAAGCTGATCCATGAGCCCTGCCCTTAGCATGGGTTATACACTTATGGCTGGAGGACACTAGCCTGCCCTTAGACCTGCCTCAGAAACCAGATTCTCCAAGCACTTCCATACCAAGGCACTCTGCAAGCTGCTGGAGAGATTCCAAGGGGAATAAGACCTTTATCAAGTCGGTTATTTATTGGGCGAGACAAATAAGTAGATAGTTAACTACAATGTAAGCAAAAGAGACATGAATCTGAGGGCCAGTGGTATGATGGAGTGCAGCAGAAGCAGGGCTAATCTTAATAGGAAAACTGAGAGGGTCCATGAAGGAGATGGCATTAGAAGGATGAGGTATTGCCATTGGTGGAGGATGAAGGACAGGCAGTGCTTAGCTCAGTGATTATCATCACAGAATCATCATGATGCATTCAGAAGTGTTTTCCTTGGCATGTGTGTAGGGATGTGGTTAGCCTCTCTATCAGATTTTGAGAAAGTGGTTACCACTTCTTGGAAAGAATGTTAGGAAAGTTAATTTATAGGCTTCAGAAAATACGAAAAGCATCTTTGCCCACCACCACTTCTGACCCTGACCTCATTCTCTTTATAACCTCTATGGCTAATTGGTGTCAGTTCCACCACCAGCACAGAGCCTTTTATTAACAGTTAAGGAATAATACATTGTACATTGTACATGCTCAATAAATGAAATTAAATTTTTCTTTTTAAAAAAGAGATGCACAGCTTGGTGAATGAAGGATCAGGCTTATTTATCATTTTTTTTTTTTTTTTTTGTCAATTTAATGTTTTCTTTCCAGGCTCTTTGTCACTTCTAGGTATTTTCATTCTGCCTGCTTTCCTTATCTATCTTTTCGATCAATATTTCTTTTCTGAAAACTTTGTATTTGTAAAACATATTAGTTGCATTCATATTTCTGTATTTATATTACCTTAAGTAACATTCAGTGTGTATCTTTTCTTTTATTAGATAATAGATCCCATTTATTTCCGAGCTGCTGATACCTTCATTTTTTCTGGATTTAAATCATTCCCTAGAATATGTAACCCCTCACTTTGAAACCAGTTACTGTTCTTGATATGGTCTTCATTTGAGATATTTTTCTGTTTGGTATTTTTCAAACTTCTCGTTTCCTCTGAGTTCTGTCAAATTGCTTTAAAAAAGAAAGAAAGAAAGAAAAAGCTCTTCTTGTGAACTCAGACCCATAGAGTTGTTACCTAGTAACAGCAGTTTGAGTCTAAGCTCATGCTGAACAGCAGTAAGAGAGAGAGAGAGAGTGCATCAAAGCCATTTCTATAATGCAAAGGTTGGGTTCTGCTCTTGTAATGCAAGGTGAATGATAAATTCAAGGTCTTTTTCAGGTCTTCAAAATCTCTTCTTCTCTGGTGAATGTAGAATGCCTTTTGCTCTGTCCTACTTTTCAGGGATCAAAGAATTTCAGGGCTCTCTGGTACCTCTGCTTCAGTTGAGTGCTTTGATTCTATCTATGTCTGAAGCTTCTATCATGGATTTTCTAATTTTTAATTCTTACTACACATGCTGTCCACCTAGTTTCCTTGATTTGACACTTGATTCAAATTTGACACTTGATTTCTTGGCCTGACATCTATCCAGTACTCTTGATTGTTTTTCATTTATTTTATCATCTTCACATCTCAACCTGGTTCATTAGAAGGCTGCCTCATTATGCCTTTTTATTCACTTAGTAGATAAGAAAAAGAAAGAGCATACATACATGCAGATAGCACTAAAAACACTTTTTAAGATCTTAAGATCACATTTTGATTCTCATGATGAAAATAAAGAGGTGATAGTGTACAATACGTTAGCCACATCAGAGATTATTTCAAGATAATTAGATTTATAAAGCTCTGAGTCATTCTTATGTCATCACTTGGTAAAGTGGATCTGTTCTTGAGAAAATAGGTTGGTTACTTTATGCGAATTGAACCTAATATCTGTCTAGGATGGGAGAGGGTATACTAAGGTCCTTCCCGTAATTCCTTCCATGAATCACATGGCTGGACTTCTTATTCCAGATCTTGGTGGGAGATCCAGAATCCCAGAAATCCCTTTCACAGTGTGGCAGCACCAGAGTATAGCAGTTGTTCTTAGAGTGGCTCCATGGCCTTCACCGTTAATAAATTTTTTGTGTGTGCTTTTGAGACAGGGTCCCACTCTGTCTCCCAGGCTGGAGTGCAGTGGTGCTCCCTCCACTCAGTGCAATCTCCTCCTCTGGGAGGAGTGATTCTCTTGCCTTAGCCTCCTCAGTAGCTGGGATTACAGGCATGTGCCAACAGACCCGGCTAATTTTTGTATTTTTATAGAGACTGGGTTTTGCTATGTTGGTCAGGCTGTCTTGAACTCCTGGTCTCATGTGATCCGCCCGCCTGGCGGTTAATGAATTTCTGTAGAAATGTTAAGAACCCTGAGAGTAGCTACCAAACTTCTTCTAATAGATTTACCGATCTATTAATAAGCACCTGTGTGTTTAGCTCATGTCAGCAACTGAGAATTGGTGCAGCGTTAACTTAAAACACACAGAGTTGCCCGGGTGCAGTGGCTCACGCCTGTAATCACAGCACTGTTTTGGAGGCCAAGGCAGGCAGATCATGAGGTCAAGAGATCGAGACCATCCTGGCCAACATGGTGAAATCCTGTCTCTACTAAAAATACAAAAATAAGCTGGGGCATGATGGCATGTGCCTGTAGTCCCAGCTACTCAGGATGCTAAAGCAGGAGAATTGCTTGAACCTGAGAGGTGGAGGTTACAGTGAGCCGAGATCACACCACTGCACTCCAGCATGGACAACAAGAGCGAAACTCTGTCTCAAAAAACAACAACAACAACAACAACAAAAAAACAGGGTGGCATCAAAGATTGTGTTTAAGTACAGTTGGTATGCTGAGTAGATGTAAACAAGTGTTTTTTTACCTGAGGTGCCTGAGTAATTACTCCTCAGGGATCACTGTTTGTATTACAGGCATAAAACCTCCTTTTCATCTGGCTACTAAATGTCTTTAGAAAGATGGATGCTTCCTTTAACATACATGACTGATCTCAGTTTTTTCCACTGTCTTGTTTTTTTGCAGGGTGCTCGGGGCTTAGATGGCGAACCTGGGCCTCAGGGTCTTCCTGGTGCACCTGTAAGTGATTTTCCTTCCACAAAGCCCAATGATAGACTTTTTTTTGTTGCTATGTATGCATATGTGTGCAGTATTCTTTACATGTGAATAACTAAAGTGGAAAAATGGACAATTTTTATGTATATGTTTAAATTTAAATTTAATTAAGACAAGTATCTTTCTTGGGTACATAGAAATGTTCTTCTGACGTGATATGATTTTTTTTCTTCACAGATTAAGCCAAATTATTAAGTATTTATGTTTGCTGTGTTTTCCTTTTCTTTGGTTGTCAGGATGCGTTGAGTCTCAGTAACTATCTCATTTCTAGTTTCTTGCCCATTTGATATTTTTCATTTTCTATGGTTTCTGACTTCATTATTCCACATTTTGATTGCCATATGTCCATGTGTCATTATTTTAGATTTCCTCAAGCCTGTTTTTTGAGGGAAATAGACAAAGAAGCCATCCATTGATAACTGAATATGCCACATAAAAAGTAGAAAAGATATAAGAAAGAGAGAATTTCCAACTGTCAAAGAGAATTTCCAACTGTGTTCCAATGGGAAAGACAGAAAGTAACTCAATGATAAACTATACAAGATTAAATGCTAAAGCATAGGATAGATGTCATCTATGTAAGAGGACCTGAGGGGGAGGTTGGTTTGAAAGCCTGTGGGCAGGAAAGGCAGCAAAGTACAGGGGTGGCACCGTTGGTGGTGATGGGATATGTGTGCTGTCATAGAGGCTGTCACTGCCTGGAGTTGAAAGTTTGGTTGAAAAGATGAGATTGGATGGATAAGGTAGAACTAAATCATGGAGAATGTTTAATGCCAACCTGAGCCATTTGAACAGATCCAGTAGCAATAGGGAGCCATTTGAGGTTTTAGAGTTAAGCAACTCAACAAAAACTGTATTTTAGGAAGACACAGCCTCATATCTATTACCATCTGTAGCATGTATCAACATTAGCTAGATCACTTCAGCAGAAATCACTAATATTGACTATGGGATTAAATAATATGAGGGAAAGATTGGCAACTAATCCAAACCTCAAACCTCTATAACAGTCAATGAAGTTAGCTGATATGTACATGCAGTTACTGATGTCGAAATCCACTGCATGGAGCCATTATATGTTACACGCAAGAACACAGAGGCATAATGCATTTAAGGGGAAAACAAAAGACAGTCAGGTCTTAGTTATCTCTATGGTAATATCCATTTTTGAGACAATGCCATTTTTATAGAAAGATTTGTTCATCTAGACTTCCTTGATAGAGCAAAGCCACTGTGGTGGAAGACCAATAGTTGGGTGACATGGATGATGCTTTCTAATTTTTAAAAGTTGATTGATAAGTAACTTTTGCTTATATTAACAAATTTTATTTTCATACAGGGTGATCAAGGACAGCGAGGACCTCCAGGAGAAGCAGGTCCCAAAGGAGAGAGAGTGAGTTTAAATTCGTCACTCTAAGCCTCCTGCTTTTCAGTGTCATCTGCTGATTATGCTGATCTCTTTGACATGTCTAAGTATTATGATAACTGAACATGTTTTATCTATTCTTTCTCTTCCGCCCTGCAGGGGGCTCAAGGTGCTAGAGGAATTCCTGGTCTCCCTGGGCCCAAAGGAGACACGGTATGTCCTGAGCTGTAGTCATCAAGCACATTTTTCAGTGATCATTGACTTGCAATAAAACTTTAGAAAATAATGAAGGGAAAAAGAATGTGACTGTATGTAAGAGACAGTATGTTGCTTTGTGTGTGTTTAGGGTTTGCCAGGTGTGGATGGCCGTGATGGGATCCCTGGAATGCCTGGAACAAAGGTAGGCTGTGTAATTTAGTCCAAGAGTGAGTGGGACTGCCTCTGCCCTGGCCAACTGAGCGCAACATTTCCATTACTAAATCACCAAAATATTTATTTAGCTAGCTTTGGCTTTTTCCCTTCCTTTAATTTTTGAATCAAGTGTCAAGTATGAAATATTTGTTGGAATAGTATAATTATTTGCTTGGTTTCAGGAACTCAGTAAAATTACCCTGTTAATGAAAGTAGGTTGAGAGAGACTGTGCGTTTTGGTTGAATTATGTCCTATTTCCCACCCTACTCCCTCACCCTAAATTAAGTCACTTTATAAAAGTGCATGTAAAGTCAGCTGTTGGGACAATCCTTTTACTTAAAACGTCTGTGCTCCTCCCTTTCTTAAAAGTGATACAGCAGTTCATACAGGTTCAATCATGTGATAAAAGCTTGTTTTGCAGGGTGAACCAGGAAAACCTGGGCCTCCTGGTGATGCAGGATTGCAGGGGTTACCAGTAAGTATTTGATTCTTTACATGTTAATTGGTTTATATACATGTTTTCAAGATATACATTTTGGGGAGAGACATGCTACCTAATTTGATAAGTTCTGGGGAAGATACGATGTTTTACCTTTACATTTTTACAATTTACATTTGTATTTTATATACTTGTTCTCTGAATAGCTATTTGTGTAATAATAGGCTTTAATTTTATGGTTTGGATTCCTTTTCTCTCTTTAGTTTACTCAGTCTTTTTAATATATTTTTTAACTAACCCTAAGCTGTAGGGTTATGTATATTTCATTCCACTTTAAACCAGTTCTAAAGTTCTTCTTAGTAGGGTTAAGCTACAAGAGTGCTGAGAGTGTGATCAGTTGACCCCTTGGATTATGTACTATTTTTAGTCATTCAAATTGGTGTTTCCTTGCATTAATGTGTCTGGAAGTTCATGTGGATTGTACCACGTGTATTCTTGGCTCTTTGGAGGCAAATCTTTCTAATTAATAAAGAATACTTGGTAATATCAAAGCCTGGCCCCCTATCTTTTATGACACCTAATGCTTTTTAAATAATCAGATAAATTAGCACTCCCAATAATATCAAATCTGAGTTAGACCCAGCATCTTCCTACCATTTCGTTTTTCTACTACAAAGCGCAACATTTTTGAGAGGTCTTATTTTATTACTCCGTACATGAAACCATGTCACAAGCCTGTAGTCTCTGTCCTGCCTATTAGAGCTCCTCTTGACCTGAAAATGGTACTGGATTCTAATTTGGGAAGTTTGTCCTTGAAAAGTAACTTTAGTTTAAAGACAAGATTTGCTTTAAGGGCATTTAGCTTTAACAAGCCAGATATAGTAAAGTCATGCCCTCTAAACTGTGGGTAGTTCTATAAATGACTGTGCAGGGTTTGGGAACTAGGAAGCATCTTCCTCACATTAAAGCTTTGAGGTTGCCATGATTCCCTCAGCCTCCCTGCAGTGTGCAGTGGGCTTGGCATCTCATGGATTCTCAGAGGAAGTGATTAAACTCGCATTGTGTATGTATTCTTTTAGGGTGTACCTGGAATTCCTGGTGCAAAGGGTGTTGCTGGTGAAAAGGTAAAATATTTTAAAATTTAAATTAATATTTTTCTTAATTTCTTTATTATTTACTAACATATTTATAATTTTTAATACTTTCAGCATGTCTTTTATTTTATATTTGGCCCTAGGGAGAGATACAAAAGTAAAAGTGTTAAGGCTTCAAATACTAATCTTTTTCCTAACTACAGAAAGCATACTTTGATAAAATGCTGCTAATTAGATTTCCTTAATGAAAATGTCATCCTTTGCCAGTATAAAACAGAAAATTTTATTGTTCCTTACTACCTAAAATAAGGAAGATATTGCTAAGCCGCAGAACTTGTGTCACAGACTATTATTAGGATGATTCAGCTAAACTAAAGAGATACTAGGCATTTTTTTCACATTCTGATTGACCTACATAAAACAAAAATGTAAGCAGTTAAAAACAATAGGTGGAAAAAATTTTAAGGGATAAAATATAGCTTTGCTTGAGAAGAAAAGAGATAAAAGGTGAATAATGTAGAGATTGGTCGCTATTAGAGTACCAGGCTGCAACCCTCCAATCACAGTGGTCTGCAGCATCTTGAGCTGCACAAGAGATTGATGGTGGAGAGGGCGTCTCCAGACATGTGCTTTCCCTAGAGCTTGCTGGTGGGGCTTTCTCAGCAGCACATCCTATTTCCCCATGTTGGTTGGATTCTTAATAATTTCAATAGTTTAATGTAAGATAAAAAGAGTCAAAGAATTATATTGGAGGTAGAAATGGTAAAGGAAAGACATATATTATTATTATTGTGAAGAAAGAAAAATCCTATAATTGAAGAGGATCCCCTTAAATGAAGGCTAAAACCGCTGATTGTTTGACATTGGACCTGTAATATATTTCTTAGACTCACAGACAATATCCTGAATCTAAAGAATTTTGATGTATCTAACAGGAAAGAGATTCTGTACATTCCCAGGTTCTCAGTGTGAAAGCAGGGAATTAATGCTATTCAAATGCAAGAGATACCGAGTCTGGGTAAGGCAGATTGATGATTATGCTTACTTCAGCATGAGTTACTTTGAATGTTGCATTTTACCCTTAGGGTAGTACAGGTGCTCCAGGGAAGCCTGGTCCGATGGGAAATTCAGGCAAACCGGTAAGACACCATTTTACCTCTCCCCAAGTTCTAACCTGTTGTAATCAGTATGCGTTAACTTTTTTTCTACCTTCCTTCCTCATTACAGGGCCAACAGGGGCCTCCAGGAGAGGTGGGACCCCGAGGACCCAGGGGGCTTCCTGTGAGTATTCCTTCCTTGCTGTGCTGTCCCAAAGCACCTTCTCAGGACTTTGTTGGATGTTCTTCCATTCATTCATTCATTCATTCATCCATCCATGAATGCTGTCTGATGTTTGAGCCCATGCTAGTCCAAGACAAAGAGATGAAGTGCTATTTAGATGCACAGCATGCCTTTTCAGAAAATGGAAACAAAAATAAAATGCCTCAAAAACCATGGTGACCCTTTCTGCTCTCATCCCATGTTGAAGGAAATATTTTAGTGTGATTTAAAAACACCCAACGTTGAGATACAATTCACATACTACATAATTCACCCATCTTTATTGATTTTTAGCATATTGATGGAATTGTGCAAACTTCACCCCAATCAAGTTTAGAATATTTCCATCACCTAAAAAAAGAAATCTTATACCCACCTCCCACCTGTAGTCATCCATCATTTCCTCTTAATTCGTTCGGTTTTAGACAACCACTAATCCACTTTATGTTTCTATAGATTTGCCAGTTCTGGAATTTTCATGTAAATGGAATCATACAATATGTTAGCTTTTTGTTTTTTAAAAAATAAATAATTAATTAATTTTTTAAGAGATACGGTCTCTCTCACTCAATCACCCAGGTTGGGGCGCAGTGGCGCAATCATAGCTCACAGCAACCTTGAACTCCTGGGCTCATGAGGTCCTCCCGCCTCAGCCTCCCGAGTGACTGGGACTAAAGGGGTGCACCACCACACCTGGCTAATTTTTAGTTTTGTTTTGTAGAGATGGTGTCTTGCTATGTTGACCAGGCTGGTCTTGAACTCCTGGCTTCAAGTGATCCTTCTGCCTCAGCTTCCCAAAATGTTGGGATTACAGGCATGAGCTACCATGCCCGGCTATATTTTATTTTTTTTCCTAATGATTGGCTTCTGTCACTTAGCATAATGTTTCAAGGTTTATCTATGCTGTAGCATGTATCAGTGCTTCATTCCTTTTTATTCTTGAATAATATTTAATTGTGGGGATTAATTATGTGGATATATCACATTTTATTGATCCATGCATTGGGTGATAGACATTTGGATTATTTCCATTTTTTTGGCCATTATCAAACGTGCTGCTATGAACATTTGTATACAGGTTTTTGTGTGGACTTATGTTTTAATTTTTCTTGAGGGCCTACCTAGGAGTGGAATTACTGGGTCATAGGGTAGCTCTGCTTTGGAGAAACCACCAGACTTCTCTTAGTGTGAGTTTGTAAACTTGTCTGTTTTACAGCAGCCATAGCAATGACTATTTTCTCACTATATACAGTTTAACCCTAGAGAGAAATTGATTAGGAAATTAAATATTATACACTTAAATTTGACTTTAAAACATTCTCTCTGGCCTTCAGTTTCAGTTCTTATTTTCAAAGGCTGCTCAATAGCCAAAAGAACTCCAGGTGGGAACACAGAAACATTTCCAAATATCATTATTACTTCTTTTGAAGCATTTCTTGGGCATGTGGAATGAAGATTTTCATACTTGAGAAAAGTGAAGTATTCCAGGTGTCTTGTGGCATGAGAATGGAATTTCTTCGCTTCTCACAGATATTTGTCAGCCAACTTCCACCAGGTGGTTTCCTGAGATTTCTGTAGCCAAAGCAACCAGCTCATCATGCCCCCCACTCACTTGCTCTGTGCTTCTTTTATGCTTTTCTTTTGCTTGAGGCTTATGAATTTCTAATTAAAATACTTTCCATAAGTTAACTGTTGAAGCAATGATGTTATAGCCAGATCACATTTCTAAAACAATGAAGATGCTATATGACGAGCCCAGGAAGATTGAGCAGTGTGGGGCCATTAAAGCTTTGTGAGTGTTTACTATTACATCTCTTATTCATCTTATTTTATTTTATTTTATTTTATTTTATTTTATTTTATTTTATTTTATTTTAAACAGACTCTTGCTCTGTTGCCCAGGCTGGAGTGCAGTGGTAAGATCATGGCTCACTGCAATCTCCACCTCCTGGGTTTAAGTGATCCTCCCACATTAGCCTCCAGAATAGCCGGAACTACAGGCGCACACCACTGCGCCCAGCTAATTGTATTTTTTGTACAGACAGGGTTTTGTCCTGTTGCCCAGGCTGGTTTCAATTTCCTGAGCTCAGGTGATTCACCCTTTTTGGCCTCCCAAAGTGCTGGGATTGCAGGTGTGAGCCACCTCGCCCGGCTGTATTAGACACTTTAAAGAGCAGAAATCTCCTTATAGTTAAAGGAACATTGACTGAGCACTTGTTGTGGGCCAGGACCATGCGTGAATACAAAACATGACATGGAGTAGGGAGAGCTGCTTGGCATGGGCTGCATAAAGCAATGAAGAACCAGAGGCAGCACCTCAGGAGAGGATGGGGTAGGGGGTTGATTCTCCTATGTGAGGAAGGGCAAATCATAGGAGGTTATGCTGATGCAGGGTTTTGGATCTGATTTTTTAGATTTTGATTTTTGAATTTCTGTAAGAGTCCAAATTCTTGCGATTGCTCCTGTCCCTGAGGCTCAAAACCTCGGCATTTTCCTCCATCACATTTCCTATCACAAATAGGACCCGTTGGTTCTGTCCTCTTTTCAAGATCTCTTACATTTGACTCTTCATTTCCATTCTCACTACTACCACCCTGGCTCAGGTGATCACCCGCTGCTTGGATTACTGCAATTGTCTCACTGGCTGCAGTCTTTCCTTTCTCTACCAGTGTCTCCCAAAGGGTATTGCTGCAATTTGGGCTGGGCTAGTTCTTTGTTTTCCAGAACTCTTGCACAGGGCAGGGTGTCTCACATCCATGACCTCCACCCTGCATGAACATCAGTAGTGTCTCCACAGTCACTGGGACAAACAAAAATGCCAAACACAATTCCAAAGGCCCTGGGGAATGATAGTTGCCTGAGTCTACACACACCACCATATTGGTATTTCCAAAGTACAGCGTCCATACTCACTTCTCCCCATTTAAAAATCTTCAATGGATTTCCACGGACAGTGAGAGGAAGTCTAAAATCTTAACTTCCCAGTTTTACTTCTCATTTCGGCTTTACTCAGATCTTGTGTTCAAGTCAGGTTGGACTCCATGCTAATTCTCAAATGCTCTCCGTACCTCTTTCCTGTAGGCCAGACCCTGCATTTAAATGGCTCTTTTCTTCATTTCTCTGACTCAACATTCCATAAGCCATCTCAGATGTAATTGGAATGTTAATTGCATCATGAAAACATTTCCAATTATGCCCTGTCCCCCAGAGATAAGTGATCTTTCCTTATTCTGAACTCTTGTCTCCTTTGTACCCCATGCCGTGGTAACTGCAGAAGATGCTAGTCATGTCTGTTTCACCGCTGTATTTCCCACCTCGCTTTCCTCAGGGCCTGCCATAAGGTAGCGCTCAATCAATACTTCTTGAAACAAACTGAATTGGAGGCATAATAAATCCTGCCATGCTGTTTTTGTTGTTAATAACTGACTTCTCACCTGCTATAAAATTTTCTGAAAAATGTCATGATAGGTTATAAATATTATAGTTCTGGAGCAGAGTTTTAACACCACATCCACTTACTGAAAGACACGTTTGTTCTTTCACTTTACATCATTAAATTCAGTTTTGTAGATAAGTTCATACATTTTTAACAATGCCTCACATGTTTGATCAATTTTTCCTGCAAATCTAAAACAAGCTAAAAAGAAGAAATGAGCTACTGAGGCATGCGGGTTGGAGATGAAGACATGAACACACATTTCTAATGTGTCCTAGAAGCATGTTTTTGAAATTAAATGGTATTTCCTTTAATGTTTGCCAATATTACTGCAAAAATATAGTCCGTTCGTTTTGGTGCCTCCAGTGATTTCGTATGGGTGCCTGCCTTTATGACGTGGGCTATGCTTCTGTATTTCTCTATGGCACTCCCCTTGGTTTTCACCTGGTCTGGGTGGCTCCTGGTTTTGCACAGGCGCATGACCTGGGCTTTTCATTTGGTCCTACCATGTGGTAGCTCTTGGTCCACTTCTGTCTTCCTGGCTTCTGAGAACTTGCCAGGGCTTTTGCTGAGTGGGTTGTGTTCATTCTGCTCTCATGGCTCTGACTGGGATGAGTTTCATGCTGCTCTATCTCAGTGTTCCGAAGATGATACGTTCCTTGTGTACAAAAGCCTGTCTACTTTCTCTTGTGGCCCTTTACCACCCCTCCAACACCAACAGAGGTCCACAAATGTTGTATTGTGAATGATCTAAGCCACCCTCCCGCTCCATCTAGGCACTGGCATGTTTCCTCTGTCAACAATTTGTGAAGCTGATGTGTGTGATGGTTAGGGTTTGGACAGATTTTTTTTCTGCCTCTGTATGAGGGCATATATCAACCTACACAAGAGAAATATGCAAACTATATGATGTAAAATTGAATAGATTTTAAAAATATCTTTGTGACAAATGTAAATGTTACCATTCTAGTAGGACTAATATGATCTTTCGATGTTAACATGAAAACGGGTTTATAAAAGCAGCCATCTATAGAAATCATAATTGATCTCCTGGGTTAATCAGCACTCTTTTGGCCAGAGAGAGGCACTTAATATATAGTACATGCTAAGTATAGTGATTTATAATTTCCAACTTGTGAATTGGAAAGGTACTGAAGATAGTGTTCATTTTTCAGTTAGCATTTTGGGTAGTTGGACAAAGACAATAGCCATTACAAGCTAGAGCATGATGGAATAAAATCCATTTATTGGGAAAATAATTTTGGCAATATAAGTATAATTTAAATTAAATCTGATATTTTCTGTGATCTTTTAAAAGTCTAACAGTTCCATTTTAAAAGGAAAACCTCCAACTTGAATTATTTAGCTGTAAGTATTTTTGGAAATAATTTTTACAAAATAGCACCCAGTATTTGTTTATAAAGAAGTTGCCTGCTCGATGATCAGTGGTGTTGACAGAAACTGGAGACATGAGGACTAAATAGTTATTTTTTTCCAAGCACAACTTGTGCTTTTAAAGAGACTTGGGGGATTTGAAAAGCAAAGAACACTTAATTTAACATTCGGTTAAAAATTTTTTTGACTGATTTCTTTAGTAATTACCTCAGATCAATATAACTAACACTTCGACTATGCTTACTATGAGACAGGCATAATTCTAAGTGATTTATGTCTTTTAACTTATTCAATCCTCAGAAAAGCCCTATGAGATAAGTACTATTTTTATTCCCACTTTATAGATGAGGAAACAGGCACGGAGAGGTTAAGTTGCTTGCCTGAAGTTACCAGATGCATGGCAAAATCAGCTTCAGACCAGGCCACTGAGCTTAGCGTTCATGTCTTCAGATCCACCCTTGCATGCCTTAGTAGCTCAAATCATAGCTCCACAGGATGTTTTTCGGTTGAAGTTTGCTTGCTGAATGCTGATGTTACAAGACATATTGAGCAATTATTTAAAATGTATGGAACTTTGGTGGTGGGTATTTAACAAAAGTCTGAGTAAAGCTGGTAAAGGCAAACAAATATAACATAAACGCATACAGATTCCTGGATCTTACCCCAGACCTGCAGACTTACAATCAGAGGGCAAGGGGCTAAATAAAGATAGGGAATGGGGAGATGGTGCTGGGGGGAGGATATCTAGTGCAATGTATTTCTAAAGAACTCAGGGGATTCCTTTCTCTACCAGTGTCTCCCAGAAGGGTATTGCTGCAATTTGGGCTGGGCTAGTTCTTTGTTTTCCAGAACTCTTGCACATGGCAGGGTGTCTCACATCTATGACCTCCATCCTGCATGAACATCAGTAGTCTCTCCACAGTCACTGGGACTGCACCATGGGAATGCATCACTGGGAATGCATCATGCATAGCTGAGAGTCAGTGATAGAAGGTCAGCATCTTTTTTGAAAGCCCAGATTGGCTCCTTCTTCTTCTTTGTTTTTGTTTGTTTGAGACAGAGTCACACTCTGTTGCCCAGGCTGGAGTGCAATGGCAATCTCAGGTCACTGCAATCTCCACCTCCTGGTTTCAAGAAATTCTCCCGCCTCAGCCTCCCGAGTAGCTGGGATTACAGGTGCCCACCATGATACCTGGCTAATTTTTGTAGAGACGGGGTTTGACCATGTTGGCCAGGCTGGTCTTGAACTCCTGACCTCAGGTGATCTGCCCACATCAGCCTCTTAAAGTGCTGGGATTGCAGGCATGAGCCCCTGCACCCAGCCCTGATTGGCTTCTTAAAAAGAGATGAGTTGGCAGATGTGACTGAATTTGTTGGGGAATGTATGTGGCAGCACAGAGCATCCAAGATAAATGTACAGCCTTTGGTTGTTTCATCGTATTTTTTTTTTTGAGATGGAGTCTAACTTTATCGCCTAGGCTGGAGTGCAGTGGCGCGATCTTGGCTCACTGCAACCTCCACCTCCCAGGTTCAAGTGATTCTCCTGCCTCAGCCTCCTGAGTAGCTGGGATTACAGGTACCTGCCACCATGCCAAGCTAATTTTTGTGTGTTTAGTAGAGACGGGGTTTCACCATGTTGGTCAGGCTGGTCTCGAACTCCTGATCTCAAGTGATCCGCCCGCCTCGGCCTCCCAAAGTGCTGGGATTACAGGTGTGAGCCACCGTGCCCAGCCAATTCATCATTTTTAATGGTAGGATTTTCCCTCTATTCCAGTTTCTTCTGATTCTTTTATTATAAATTGGAACTCTTGTTGTCATGGGGTTTATAAATATTAGCAACTGGGAAGAATGGCCTTTTCCTACCACCCTCTTTGCCCATATCTGAGAATACAGTTATCACCATGGCTGTTGAAGACTAAGAGTTTTAGCATTTATTTAGCACACTTGTCGTTACCAGTGCCATGGGTAACCCATTTACACCTGAGGTTGCAACTTTTTGAATTTTTACAATCAGAGCTTGGCGATGACCTTGAGCAGTAGGATATAAATAACTCCCACATGTGTAATTACTCCCTGAGGAATGTGTTTAGTCTGTGTTTTCAGAGATAACTGTTTATATCTTGATTATTTATGTTCATTTTAGCTTAGTAGATGAAACTCCAGAACTTAGAGAAAGAGTATGCATGTTCTTAGAAGACAAAGAAATCACATGAATGGGTATCAGAAAATCTTGCCCTAACACTTTGTTTGTAACTGTTTGGTCACTCTTGGGAAAATAAACATTATCGTTTTTCACAGTAAGGTGATTTCTGTAAAATCACCTGCATTTAGAATGGCCAAGGATGTATAAGATAGAAGTGAAATAAAAATGAGGAACCACATGCTGTCCATTTGTGCAGTAACAGGGGAGTAAATGCTCACAATTTTACTGATTCTTCCCTCTGTGCTACGTATGCTGGGCTCTTATGGGTACACAAGTTCAGCAGAGCAGGCTGTGTATGTGGGTCTCTGAGCTGTTCATTCATATATATTACCAAGGGTCTGCCACTGATTGGAAAGCACTTATAAGCTATAATAAGAACTTAGAAAAGACAGAGAAAATAAGAGTCCAGCAGAGAAAATCTTTGTTTTTCACTGGAAAGATAATTAATCCTCCCCCAAATAAATAAAAGATTATACAGTCTCTTATTTTAATTTAGCCCTTTGGTTTGTGGAAGAGAAAAAAATGTACAATAATCATCTTTATTTTGGATAAGATAGCATAACGGTTCATTTATTTAGAAATGAATACTTGAGAATGTGCCAAGAACTGAGCTTTCCCCTTCTGATATTAACTTTTCCCCACCAATTACTGTTAATTGTTCTGTGAATTAAAGTCACATGAGCCCAGTGATATTTATGATGTCAATCATGATGCACTTGAGAAATTATTTCAAAATGCCAACAGAGCAGATATGATGAAGAAAATCTATCTGGAACTTTGAAGTTGCAAAGATGGGGTAGAACCCAATTTTTATATTTATAGATGGAAAGAGGAATCTATCACAGGGGCTAGTTCTCATCTAGACTCACATTCTCCCAGCATCCACCCTCATGGGGCACTGCCTCTGGCTTGCAAACTGGTCATGAGGTTAAGGACCAATGCATCATCCCAAAGTCATATACCAGACACAGGTTATTTATACAAAGTTGCTGAAAAATGTTTAAGAGCATTTAGTTTAAATCACTTGTAAGTCATATGAAATGACTACCATGAAATTATTGCTAATACTAATTGCTAGATTGTTGTAAATTGGCAAATAGTTCTTAATCCTTTAGAGAAATTCAAAATTCAGAAGGTTTATGGATCTTGACACTTTGTTAAACTTAACTATGAATAAATAGCATGAGTCAGAAGAATCTTATCAGAAGCATTTATAAATAGTAAACATTAATATGGAGTTGTCATTTTACAGAAAAATTAACTTGAAGGACTCCTTTGAGTTTTGTATATACCTTCCAGGAAATGTGATTATTTATCCAATAATGTCAGTGTTCAGCTTAGTTGAACATGCGTTAGAAATAAAATGAGCTAGTCGGGCGCAGTGGCTCATGCCTGTAATCCCAGCACGTTGGGAGACTGAGGTGGGCGGATCAGCTGAGATAAGGAATTCAAGACCAGCCTGGCCAACATGGCAAAACCCCATCTCTACTAAAAATACAAAAATTAATGGGGAGTGGTGGCATGTGCCTGTACTCTCAGCTACTCAGGAGGCTGAGGCAGGAGACTTGCTTGAACCTGGGAGATGGAGGTTGCAGTGAGCCAAGATTGCACCACTGCACTCCAGCCTGGGCAACAGAGCGAGACTCTGTCTCAAACAAATAAACAAACAAAAAATTAAGAAATAAAATGAGCTTTTGTCAGATTGTCAGATTGCATAAAATTGTATGAAGTTCTCAGGGAAAAAAGTTGAAAAGTTCATGTGTTTCTTTTTCTCAATAGATCAAAAAAGTTTAGTGTTTCAAATAAAAATCTGAAAGCTTAGAGTTTCAAATGAAAAATTGAAGTGGGTTCACAAAATAAAATTACTTTTGGTGTATCTTCGTTATAAATTCTACTTTCGGAAGTCTGTTTAATCTTTTAAGATATGTTTAGAACAAAAATGAGTAGAAGAAAAAAAGTTTTACTTCAGAAACTTTACAAATTTTTACCATCTGTGTCTTTTTGAAGCTGCAGTAGTAATTTAAAGGCAAACATATCTATTCTGTGTTTCTTTTTTCACTCTGTTGAGGTTTAAGATCATTTGCCAGATGTTGCTTTGAAATGTTCTGTAGACCTGAAAATGTATTCTGTGTTCTAGGCACTGTGCAGAATTCCAAATTAATATATAGCAATCCCTCAAGAACACATAATCTAAGTGAGGGCTTAAAACATGGGCACAAATAACCATAATACAAGTTAGGATGTGATTTAGATGTTGAAAGCGACTAATTGCCATTTCATATACATGTATCAGCTGTCATTTCTAAACATCTGTAATCACAGTAAAGAGCATTGGAATCATTCAATGCAAGATGAACACAGGATGCTGTAGGCACTATGTATGATGGCCTGTGCCTTCAGCTGAAGGGAAAAAACCTAGGTAGGATGTTATTTTATTTACATAGTAACTAAGCATTTGAATTTTGGCAAAACATCCAGTTGACAATGTTTGTGTTTTTACAGGGCAGTAGAGGAGAATTAGGACCAGTGGGATCCCCAGGCCTACCAGGTAGACTGGTAAGTAAAAAAGTTTCCTTTATTTGCCTTCTACGAAACACAATACATTTTTAAAAATAAGCAAAAGGAGAAAACAATTTACAATTGAATTACCTGTACTTGCTTTCTCTTGTTATATGAATATGTGGACAATGTAAAGCGGAAATTTCAAATTACAGGTAGGATACCCTCAGAGGGTGTTTTAATCCGTGTGGTTTGTAGCATCCATTTTTAAACCTGGAGAGATGTGAAGTGCTACATTTGGCCTCTTGTTGTTCTTGGAATGGCAGAAAACAGAGTGAATGGTGTCTTTTACTTCTTGTGCAGTGCTTGTTTACACAGCGAGAGGAGCAGCTGCGCCATTGCAGGCAGTGGGGGTGGCGGGGGCTTGACTGAAAGAGTCCACTGTTGCCAAGGAGTGCAAGGGGAACTGAGGACCTCAGGGTGGAGTGAAGGCTGGGAGAGCATTGGCCCCTCCCTCTTCTCCTGAGAATATGAAAGAGAGGCAAACCCAAGAAGCAGAGTTCAACCCACTGCAGCACGTTTATTTTAGACACAAGTCAACACACCCAAGGTTGTTTCTGCCTTCCGTGCTTTCAGTGTTGCAGTGACAGTAACACCGGGGACTTTGTGTTTGTTTTCCAGGGTTCTCTGGGTAGCCCCGGCCTCCCTGGCTTGCCTGGGCCCCCTGGACTTCCTGGAATGAAAGGTGACAGGGTAAGAGCTCCAGCGCTCCAGAAAGTTCTTTATTTGGAAGAGTGATTTCTACCATGTTGAGAAACAAAGCTTGCTTTTGGCCCCGTGGAGAATTTTCTAGAATTTATCATAAAGAGCTATCAAGAAAGGTATTTTAAATTACTCAGAGTTGAGATTAAGAAGCAAAAAGTCTATTAATATAATTTAACAGAAGGAAAAAAAAAAGCTGAGAAAAGTAAAAATTTCCATTGTACACACTTTCTATTTAGCCCTCGATTTACATTTCTACTAGTCAAATTTTATGAGGATGTGATCAGAGAATGCCCCAAGTTCCAGAGACTCTTGGAAAATTGTGACCTAAGGTGGAAACTTATGTTTTGGTCCTGATTCTTGTTGGGTGGTAAGGAGTGGGAACGTCCTCTCCCATCACATTATCCGTACTTGTGCTTATCCGCCCACCCAATAAGGTTCACTTGAAATTATATAAACAGTTGAAAATACTGAAAAAGTATTATATTTTATTTATTACAGGGTGTAGTCGGTGAACCAGGTCCAAAGGGTGAACAGGTCAGTCCTATTATTTAATTGGTATAAAATGCAATGTTTGATATGCACCATTTCACAAGCAAGGGGGAATGGCTGGTTTATGGGTGTTAATAAAACCATGGAGGCTAACAGTTTTTCTCAATGTGTTCATAGTGAGTGAAACCTGGTGTTGAGTTTGGTCCGCGGCAATTGTTTACTATTTTAACAAGCTGGAGCTAATTATGGCTCTGCCTCCAGGACTGCACACTGTCTTTCCTTTGAGGAGGGTGGCTCTGTCTCTGGCTCACGGAACTGGTTTATTCATGTCTGATGGAGCCTTCCACAACCACATTAGAATGTTTTAGGTTTTTCTTGATCAAGACCTCAGCAAATAAACTGTTTGTATGAATTAGACTCAGTCCTTTCTCTGGGTTCTTCTTCTACTGTGAAAGCCCTATTTCAAGGGCTAATGATAAAATTGTTGAATATGGTCATTTATCCTTCATTCTAGCTGAAACTCAGCCTCACCTTCTGGCTTTCCCCTAGGCTATTTTCTGATTGGGACTAGCCACTGACAGCTAGATTGGAAAGCCGCTGAGAGCATTTTGTATTTCTGCATGATTCTGGGAACACTGTGGGCACTTATGAATGCTTATCAATGTTGACTGGTTAAAATTGGGCAATGGGACTAAGAATTTTAAAATGTAACCTTTTATCTTAATTTTTAGGGTGCCTCTGGTGAAGAAGGTGAAACAGGAGAAAGAGGGGAACTTGTAAGATTTTTTTTTCTGGTTAATGATGAAGCCTTACTAATTTTGAACTGTGTTAGAAGTGTGTGTATATATATATAAATTCTTATTTTCTGGACACTGTTACCCTCACTGCCTTCTTTAAAGGTTATGATGTTTCTCCTATCAGTTAACAAAAGTCTCCCAAGACTGCAGCCAAGATCAAGTAAAGCAGAGAGGAAACACTGCCAAATTGATAGATCTGGCTTTAAACTTTTGGAGAATAAAAGTGTTCCCTTACAGATGGTGAATCCTCTGTGGCTTTATGTCTAGACATTCAAGGTGATTCTTACATGACTATAGAAAGTCTATGAATAATAGTGCTCTATCATGAAAACAATATTCAAGTTTTATTGTGGTTAGAAAGCTGTGACTCACAAATCTGACCAAAGGTAATCTCTTTAGTCTAAAACCCTCCGAAGAAGTGACCTCCATCTCCAGAGGAGGCCGCTGCCTAATCTCTAGGAAAGGAATACAAATGAGAACAAGTTCTCTCCACTGCTGGAGCTGCTTGGTTTGCAGGCTCATCATTATGGTTTTGACACAGACTAATGTGACTTAATGTAGAAGCTTATGTTTTGGTCTTTTGGGGTAGTGTAACAGATTTTACAGAAAACAGTTTCAGAGACCTTGTAGGGCAGGAAAAAAATTCTAGTAATGTTGTTTTATTCTTATTTTCAGGATTTAGAGCTAATATAAATGTAACATCTAAATTAGTCAAAGCTTCCCAACTATTAAGTAAATTCATAAGAGGATTATTCCAGTTTCATCTTCTGTTAAAATTGTTCATTTTATAGGGTCACGTGATGTTTTAAATCATTGTTTTGTAGTGGAGGTAAGCTGATATGCCAACACAAGCTGAATTTATCTCTAGCATTAGTGGTAGGAAATTTTCAAGGTTTTCTTTTAAAAGCATAAAATCATGCATATTTGGTTTAGTAGACTTTTGGGGATGACTTTTAAATATTGTTTGAATTACAAAAATGAAGTCGTCAGGTCCAAATGTCTGTTGTGTTTTATAAGAGAATGCTATTTTGATATCTTTTGCCTTCCATATTTTTAATTCTCGACACCTAGCATTTGAGATCTGGATGAAACCCTGGAAAGCTCTGATTCAACCCTTTTATTTAACAGATAAATTAGCCAAAGGCTGGGAGGTTACATAGCTTACATAGCTTACAGAGAGTCACAGAGTTAAGCAGTAGAGCTGAGATCAGAATCCAAAATTGGAGTCTAATTTTTTTTTGCAGTGCCAGAGTTAATCTGTTCATGGTTTTCTATGTTTTAGTAGCACAGTAACTTTTAATTTTTTTCAGGAATTTATCAAATGCGAACACGTTCTAACATAAATTTCTTTTATTGATTTAGGGAGATATAGGATTACCTGGCCCAAAGGGATCTGTAAGTATGGTGAACAGTAATGGTCTAAAAAATTAAAACTATTAATAAAGCTGTAGAATATATAATGCTCAGCTTTATGAAATCATTACATAACATTCAATTTTTTTTTTTTTTTTTGAGACGGAGTCTCGCTCTGTCGCCCAGGCTGGAGTGCAATGGTGTGATCTAGGCTCACTGCAACCTCCACCTCCCAGGTTCAAGCGATTCTCCTGCCTTAGCCTCCCAAGTAGCTGGGATTACAGGCATGCACCACCATGCCTGGCTAATTTTTGTATTTTTAGTAGAGATGAGGTTTCACCATGTTGGTCAGACTGGTCTTGAATTCCTTACCTCAGGTGATCCACCCACTTCAACCTCCCAAAGTGCTGGGATTACAGGTGTGAGCCACTGCATCCAGCCAACATTCAACTCTTAAAGGACTTACTTTCATGGAAATAAATGTCTAAATTTGTACCTTACGTAATGGATTAATCCAATAGAAAAATACCTCACAACTGTGTAAATGGATTTACCTTTTGAACTAACTACTCGAAAGGAAGTGTTTTTTTTTTCCCATATTGTAAATGACTCAATAAGTGTTACATGGTAATACTCTAATGTCCTCTCCAAATGGGTCATTTTTAAAGAACTGACTTGTGCTTTTTGGTGTCAACAGTATAACTAAATTTCATTGGCAGTTATACCATTGAAAAATATTTCAGTAATTGTCTTAATCTCTGATGTGTTCTAGATGGGGAAGTAAGATAGAGGAATAATGCATAAGAAAATATAATAGAGAATTATTAGAAGTAGAAAATGATCTTGTTCATTTTTGTCATTTTATAGAAACTAAACTGGTGTCCTTAGAGATTAGATGTATTCAGAATTATAGAATCACTTAGTAGGAAACCTGAGATGACTTACTAATTGGAAATGAATTCACATCTAAAACCATTAGGAATTTAAGAAAGTATGAGGAGAAAAGATGAAGCTCAGATCTCAATCTCAAATGCCACTACCGCCAGCTTCCATCAGTTTCCAAGTCCTTCCTGTTTCTGGAATCTCCTCAACCCTTCTCTGTCCCTGTCCAACGTATTATCCTCATGACAGCCAATGTCATCTAGATTTTTAAAAAAGATAAAACCTCATCTCCTACATACCTAGAACTTCATCCATTTACAGTCCTTTTTACATGCTGTTTAACACCTTGTTCTGGTCTCCTCTTCCTCTTAGCTACCTCCTACTTAAGCATTTAGATCTATCCTCAGCTTCACTTTCTCCAGGAGGACCCAATCAGACTTGGCCACAATGCCTAGCCTTGGGCTGTTTGCAAACCGCAGAGATGAATATTATTACTTTGTATTAACTTACCTGCCTCTAAAAACCATGTCTCAAGTTTCAAGTAACATTTTTATGCCTAAGAATTTTTAATAGAAATGGTTGAAGGTTGAGAAAAATTTAGAGTAAACCTTGATTGAGTTTGGTAATAGAAATCCTACTTCACTATCTAGAAATAGTAATATTCAATAGAAAGAATTCAAGCTGTAACAAAAGAAAAGTTAATGAACCGTGCAGTGACAAGAATAAATTAATTGCATTCAAATTTGCATATAATATTAGGAATTAGCCCTTGATTCATCTCCTTCCCCACCTGTGTCTTACCTGACACTGCCCAGGTAATATGAGTGAAATTGAAGTCTACCGTCCCAGAAGCAGGGGAAATTGTTACTAACACAAAGACTTTCACTTTCTTCATTGATTTCAGCATAAACAAAGTTGTGAAGTAGGCGATGTCTGTAACCTGATTTCTGGTTCAGTATACCGTAACTCCTCAGTTGAGGAATTCTTTCCCAAAGACCCAGGGTCCTGGCCATATTGGCCCTTAATCTCTTCATTAGGAAGTTCCCATCTCTTATTGTAGCAGTATTTCAGTCACTACCAGCAGGATTATACACTCCATCGTGGTCTCCTTTGTTTTCTGTCAGTTCTTCAGTATATTTCTGAGTTCATTTTGTCGTCTCTTCCGGGTTCTTTTAGAAGTTGTTGGCCACGCACGGTGGCTGATGCCTGTAATCCCAGCACTTTGGGAGGCCGAGATGGGTGGATCATCCAAGGTCAGGAGTTTGAGACCAGCCTGGCCAACACGGAGAAACCTCATCTCTACTAAAAATACAAAAAATTAGCCAGGTGTGGTGGCACACACCTGTAATCCTAGCTACTTGGGAGGCTGAGGCAGGAGAATTGCTTGAACCTGGGAGGTGGAGGTTGCAGTGAGCCAAGATCGCGCTATTGCACTCCAGCCTGGGCAACAAGAGCAAAACTCCATCTCAAATAAAAAAGAAAAAAAAAAAGAAGTTGTTACAGTTTTGCACCCTAGGCACCTGACAATGTTGCAGACTTCTATATAGGATACCTTTTCCTTGTCCTGCTGACAGTCTTTCAGGAAGTCTTTTAAACCATAATTTCTTCATAGAAACTATTTTGGCAAGTTGACTTAGATGAATATCAATTTCTTTTGCATAAAGAGAAATTGGAAAAGTACATTTGCTGAGCTTTCTTTGGATGTGTCTAGTAAAAGCATTGCTTCATCACCTTCTTCAGTTTAAAGTATTTGTTTGAAAGAGCCAGGTTTTCTAGATAAACGATGCATATGAAAAAGAAGCAGGATTAAATTGCTTTACAAACATTCATATCTTGAACACTAGCATTCCCTTGCTACCTTGTGTTCTTTTATCTTCTCATTCTTATTCTGAACAGCAGCAGTACATTAGAGCTATTCTGCCACAAATTCTACCAAAAGAATTTAACAAATTTTTAGTTTAACAAAAAGTGAATTAATTTGGTCTCTTTTAAAACATTTATCTTAGATGATTCTTTTGAATGCTTTTAGTGGTCTGCTTTCAGCTGAAAAAAAAAATCTAACTTGTATTTGCTTTTATGCTAAGGAAACACATGGTTTACTTTTAACTTCTTTAATATTTAGATTTTTTTAACTTCCTTGATACTTAGATAAGTTGTAACTTTCTTTGGTCAAGATTTTTTTTTTTTTTTTTGAGATGGAGTCTTGCTCTGTCACCCAGGCTGGAGTGCAGTGGCATGATCTGGGCTCACTGCAAACTCCGCCTCCCAGGTTCACATCATTCTCCTGCCTCAGCCTCCCGAGTAGCTGGGACTACAGGCACCCACCACTACGCCCTGCTAATTTTTTGTATTTTTAGTAGAGACGGGGTTTCACCATGTTAGCCAGGATGGTCTGGATATCCTGACCTCGTGATCTGCCCGCCTCGGCCTCCCAAAGTGCTGGGATTACAGGCATGAGCCACCGCGCCCGGCCTGGTCAAGTATTTTAAATGCAGCATTTTAAATGCGGTATTTTAAATGCATTGATTTAGTTTAGTAATTCCTGGATATACATGGCATCTTCACATTCTCTAAAAAAAAAGTTATAAGGGCTAAATAACTTATGTTCTTGGAAATATCTTTATTTTATGCTTGCTGCATTATTGATATGCAAAGTAACGTATTTTGTAGGAATGCAGGGGCTTTTGTGTAGCCAGAAAATGTTAACAAGCTTATTGAAAACTAAGTTACTCTTAGAGAGTGACTTAAAGTATGAAGTGACTTAAAGTATGTAGTTTTTTAAAAAAAGTAGTATTCCAATAAACATTTTGCAAGAATAACTATCCCCAAAAGAAAGATGATGATGATGATGATGATTATTATTATTATTTTGAGACAGAGTCTCACTAGGTCGCCCGGGCTGGAGTGCAGTGGCGCAATCTCTGCTCCCTGCAACCTCCATCTCCTGGGTTGAAGCGATTCTCCTGCCTCAGCTTCCCAAGTAGGTGGGACAACAGTTGTGCCCCACCATGCCCGGCTAATTTTTGTATTTTTAGTAGAGATGGGGTTTCACCATATTGGCTTGCCTGGTTTCAAACTCCTGACCTTGTGATCCGCCCGCGTCGGCCTCCCACAAGTGCTGGGATTATAAGTGTAAGCCACCGCACCCAGCCAAAAGAAAGATATTTTGAAAGTTAACTTGAACTAGATTTCTAAAGATATGTAAGTTGTGTGGCATTATGTGTCTTCACCTTGCGGTGAAGGTTTTGTAACCTCTGAAAGTACACCTGTTAGGATGCAGAATGCAGGAAGCCCCAAATTTCATGTAAGTGTTTGTATGAGTATGAAGCAGGCACATTCTTTATGCTTAGCCCTCATTTGATAGTGTGCAATTGTGTTCCAGGCAGGTAATCCTGGGGAGCCTGGCTTGAGAGGGCCTGAGGGAAGTCAGGGGCTTCCTGGAGTGGAAGGACCAAGAGGACCACCTGGACCCCGGGGCGTGCAGGGAGAACAGGGTGCCACCGGCCTGCCTGGTGTCCAGGGCCCTCCGGTGAGTGGTGGGCAGCTTCTGTGGTTTCCCTTTGGAGGCTCCATCCCACTGCAGCAGGGCTGTTCTAGGCATCAGCTTCTCAGCAAGTTCTCTTGTAAATCCAGCCACCTGGCTCCTTGCAGAGTCTGTCAGTTTACAACTTAACAATGTTCTCTTTATGGTTTCGTGCATAATCTGCCTTTTTTTCTTTTCTGTCACAGGGTAGAGCACCGACAGATCAGCACATTAAGCAGGTTTGCATGAGAGTCATACAAGGTAAATAAATCACAATGGTTTGACTTTTTCCACCGTCAACTCTTGTTTCTTAAGATTTTATTCTTGTAGATATGCAAGGGTAAACAAGGGTGACTTTTGGTATGCCTTAAATACAGGATATTTAGGGTAATATTAATGCCAATTCTGTTTTATCCAACTATTGGCATCCACAATAGTATATAGTCCATAGCCTCAATGTAAAATATTACCTTTCTGGTTATCCTGACTTTTTTTTGTTTTTTTTTGCCATGGGGGTTAATTTATAACAAAGTGCACACACACACATGCATGCACACACACACACACACACGCTTTTTTCCTTTGGAACACAAATTCTTAGTTGTCTCTCCCCTCCTTAAGACCCTACCACTTAGTGTGTACTAACCTAGTACTAGTGTGTACTAACCACTTAGTGTGCACTGACCTAGGCTTTCTCTACATTTTGTGAGAAGTACATGACAGACTCCATGCCCATAAGAAGCATAAGGACATTATCTCCATTCATGTACACATATGTAAAAAAAAAAATCAATAACCAGCATTTACCAAAATTATGACACATTTTCATACTTGTTAACCCTTGTCAAAATGTATCTGTAGCTATGGCAATTGTTATTTGTTTCAGAATTGGTCTAGTTACAAAAACACACAGAAAATGAAGATGTGCAAAAGCACCCTATCGCTGAGGAGTTCTGTCACATTGAAGCCTACAGTTCGTGATAGTACTCTGGTGTAGCTAACTTTGTCATGAAGAGATACTCTTTTGTATGCTCACTGGACAGTCTAGTTTGTCTAGGAGACTTGAGAAGTTTTCCAGAACCAAATGGGAACGAAACGTTCACTTCTATATTTGAAAAGCAATATAGGTCTCTTCATTGCAGACATTTTGTCCTGAACGTCTATTTTAGTTTTAAACATGACATATCTAAAAAATTATGATTCGATGCAAACTCTTCTTATACAAGCAAATTTAGAATACTCACATTTAAACAATTTAAAAATGTTGGGTAGAAATTTGTTTCCATTTCATTTTCTCCTTTACCCTCTAAGTTTAAAAAACATTACATGAGAATATTTCCCTTAGAATGTTTTCATGGGGAGATTTTCTTGTAGGCCATGGCTTTCGTGGGTGATTCAGAATCTATTTAATGGTTCCTGGAAAAGCCCACACAGTTATTAATTTTTAAGACTAACTCTGACCATTCCCAAGAAACAAGTTATTTTTAATGTTTGCTGTCTATTTCAAGCATGGAAAAAACTTCTGAGAAGGAGGATTTATAAGAAGCTGTGACTCCTGGGGATATTTCAGTTTATATAATATCTTCAAACTAAGAACATGAGGCGAGGTCTCAAATGGTGTCTGAATATTAGTTCTGGACGATGTCTTTGGCTTTTAAAAACTGTCTGGATATCTGCTTCCACCTATGTTAAGAAACTCATTTGTCTTCCCATCCTGGGTTTTCAGATACCCAGCTGGTATTCAGACGACATCCTTCCAGAACACCATTCACCCCAAAGCCTTAGTTGAAGATTTTTGTAAATCCCAGTCCCTGCTACCTCCATTCCTGCACCCTGACTCTGTCTCAGAACAACAGGACCAAATATATCCAGGGAGAGCTGCATCAAACAGCACCAGCAAAGCTTCCTGGCAGAAAGCCCACAGAGAAATTATCCAACTTTATTCATGTCTTACCACCAGTTTTGAAGATCTGGTGACACATTTAGAAAAAAGGCATCTGGAATACTTCTCTTTTCATTAGAATAACTTTTATGTTTCTGGCACTTCTGGGTTGTTTTGTTTATTCTCTTTCAGAGCATTTTGCTGAGATGGCTGCTAGTCTTAAGCGTCCAGACTCGGGTGCCTCTGGGCTCCCTGGAAGACCTGGTCCTCCTGGTCCCCCTGGCCCTCCTGGAGAGAATGGGTTCCCAGGCCAGATGGGAATGCGTGGCCTTCCGGGCATTAAAGGGCCCCCTGGTGCCCTTGGTTTGAGGGGACCTAAAGGTAAGTCATCTTGCCCACATAGAACCAAAGAATACAACCTTTTTCAGATGTATAATCTGTATCAAGCTCAAGGAATTTATGTTTTACCAATTTCTGAATATCCAGTGAGATAAGATGTATTATTCTCTTTTACAACAGGGATGGTGAAGATTAAAAAACTGTTATATATAATATTCTCTTGTCCCTGCTATACCACAACAGTAGACCAAATACTGGAATTAAAGTCCTGTGTCTTTTAGTACTGATCTTTTTCGATTACACTCTACCTCAATCATGGTTCAAAACAAAGATTATGGGATCTGGTAAACGATCATTCAGCTTTTTTTTTTTTTTTTTTTTTTAAGACCCTGAAGTCATTGTCGAGCTCCTCTAACATGGCAACCATCCTTAGGATGTTTGTATTTGTTATTTAAACTAACAAAATGTGTTAATAGGACATAAGAAAAACATGAATTGGAGCTTCCTCTTTTAAAATATCACATTGGATATTTAGTTTTGATGGGATTTTTTTCAGCTCTGAAATACAATCTAATGTAATTTCTTCTTTAGTATGTAAGATAGTTTGTTCCTTCCATTTTTATTCAAAGCAAGTTAAGCCCTTGCATCCAGTATTTTGCAGAAGAACGGGGCTATGAGTATGTTAGGTACTCAGCAGGACTGGTGGAAGAACTGGCTGCCTCATTTGGAGTCTCCTAGTTGAGGGGAGTAAGTCATCAGCTTGGAGTGTATATGCCCTAGATAATTTACAGAGAGGACTAAATAAAGTGAGTAGTTTCTATGTCGTGATGAGTGACTGACATCTTTCTGGGGAACTTCAGAAAGACATGGCATCAGAAACAAGAGAGGGATTTTTGTTTTCTTTTTTTAAGTACTGCGGTGCTCCAATTAGGGATAAATATTATGGTATGAATGGTCAGAGGGCAAGCAAGCTGCCTTTTTGGATCTATAAATGAATTGCTGATGCAGTTGGCTAACTAGACCTTCAGCTGGAACAATTTATTTAATTACATTTTTTTTTGGTGTGTTCAGAGCTTCATGTTAAAAAAAAAATGGGGTCTAACTGAGACCTCTTATAAGGCTGACATGATTTCAAAGCTTTGGGAGGCTAGACAAAATCAAATAGAGTGCAGACTGAGGGTAGAGTTTTTCTTAAAGAGAACTGAGCACTTTCTTTGAAAGAGTCATGTACCTATTCATGTTTGTCCTGCTTTACTAGTTCAGGAGCTCATGCCTTAGGTGCTCTCTCTATGGTTAGTCTCAATTCACTCTGTAAATAATTTCTAAGAAACGCTACAGCCTTAGGTAGATTGTTGACTTTGTTGGATCTGTTGTGCTGAAGTGGCTGGATCATGATGACTCAGCCTTTCCTGAGTTCACTTTAGGGTAGTGGTTCTGAAAGAGCTGTCCCCGGAGCAGTGGTGTCACCAGGGACCTTGTTAGGAATGCAGATTCTCTGGTCCATGCTGGGTCCACTGAATCAGAAACTCTGGGCTTGAGGTCTAGCTGTCTAGTTTAACAGACCCTCCTGGGGGTTCTGCGGCACCTGGTGTGGAGCAATTGCCCATTTTCCTACTGAAAGGGAATGCGTTATAGGGCCTACAGACATCACAGCCCTATTTTCTTTGGTTAACAGGAAGTCTCCTTGGGGCAGAGCTTAACTGTGTTTGAGCCAGTCACAGAACTCTTCTTTAAAAAATGAAAATGCCAATGTCACTAGCTAAGCTAGGACAGTCTAAAGCTGCCTTTGTCAGCCTTGCCTACACACTGGAATTGCCTGAGGAGCTTAAAACCACTGATGTCTGGATCCCGTTCCCAGAGATTCTGATTTTGTTGGCCTGGGCATTGGGATTTGAAAATATTCTCCAGGTGATTTGACTGTGCAGCCAGGGTTGAGAACTACTGGAAACAATGGTGAATTGTTTGGGGAAGATTTAGCAACAGTGACTTCTGGCTAGGTTGGGTTGGGTTGGCTCTAGCAGATGAACCTCAGTTTGAAAGAAAGAAAACTAAATTTCTATATTTGGAACCTGGAAAATGTCTCTAGCACTAAGTTCATTCGTCAAGCATAGCTTGATCACATGAGGTATTTCCGCTTAATTTTTCTTCAGTATTCATGGCATAATCTATAACATGAAGTGATATAATTCTTTTCTCTTTTCCAAAGGATTTTTTTTCTCCCTACCCTCCTCCATCCCTTTCTCGTTATCAGATTCCTTTAAAGCAGTGTCTTCTCTCAGTTTAACTTTGGAGAATTTGGGGTGGAGGCAGGGAGGGGTAATTAAATTTTTAAAATCAATTAACACTGTCATACTTTTGGAAATGTATGATTTTAGGCAGCTGGATTCGATTCTTCTTGTCCCACTACATACATTAATAGTAGTATTTATTAGAAAACATATAGCTTTGTAATATCCAAAGGGTTACAGCTGAAATTTCCCTGAGAATAAACATTCCACCATTTTGAAACCTAAATTTTCAGTCAGTTAGAGGAGAGATGTATTTCAGTATTGCTTGTTGGCTTTTTTCCCCATCCCTGGTAAAGAAGGGATGGTACGAATCTTGCTCTACCATCTAGCCACTTTGAGAGCCTTTTTCCAGAGAAACTGCTACATAAATAACAAACAAGTTTTATTATGAATGCTTGAACAGTTCAGCCTATGTCTTAGTCACTGTTTTTCTCCTAGAAAATACTCTGAAGAACACAGTAGAACATTTTCAATAGGAGCTAGTAGAAATATGCCTCAAATCATAGTCAAAGCTTAGGTTATGTCTATAATTTTTCTGTTTTTCACTGACATGCTTTATACAATACTATACAAAAATGTTAGGGCCCAGGCTCAAAACCTGAGAGATATCTAACTGGCCTTATGTTCACTTTGCTTGGTATTACATTGGTCTTTTGTGTCATAAATATTAGTTTAAAATATTCACAGTTTTGATTAATTTTAAGTCCCTTTGAGTAAGGCTGTATATTTTTAGATATTTTAGTGTGAATCAAACAGACACTGCAATATGTAAATGAAAGTCTGAGAAAACACACGTGTCATGATTATGACTAACACCTTTCTCAGTGATAATCTGTTTACATGGAGATAGAGCATCAATGATAGCTCGTGAATAAATGAAATAAATAGCAACTATAGAGCAATGAGAATTTCCACTCATTTATAATGAGCTGTTTTTCTGCTCAAGCTGTGTATTTTTCTCTATACATTATCTAAAGCTTATTTTACAAGCTCTTTATGCATATTTTTTGACTGAGGAGGATAACACAGCTGGACCTTTAGTTCGCTGAGCTGGTTTTTGTACATCTCAAAAGAAGACATGACCAGGGTTTGAAGTAGTAGATTAACCTTGTCGATGGAACCAACCTGTATGCCGAGTTTGCTGTGGCGTGGCAGTTTGCCAAATGGGCTCTGTTTTGGAGCTCATCTTAAAACTTGTTTTTCTCTGACTGATAACCAAAGACATAATCACAAGAAAGACACTGGTCTTATTCCTTGAAGCAACATTAAAAGTTGGTGTGGCTTTGTGCTAAAATGTACAAACAAGTTTAGCTTTTACTATCAGTGTAAAAGCCACACTTTAATTTATAATGTTCATCTCATATCTTCAGAAAATGTGGCACATTTAGAGAGTCTGTTCTCATTTCCAGCCTCCAAAATTCTAGTGATACGACACTCGAATTACCAAGTTAACAAGAATGCTTATGCCATTAGTTTATAAGATGTTAATTGTCATATCTTCCTAATATTCCATATTGATGATGAGTGTTAAAAAAAACTAGCTTATATAAATATGAGTTCAACCTGAGTTCAATCCTTCATAGTATTTATATAAATTTAAATTGTTTTGAAATGTGGTGAAATGTAGTTGATCATAAAAACATTCACGTAAAGACATTCACAGCTAAAATCAAAGTATGGTGACTAAATATTCACTTCAGAATTAGAGATCTTTGACTATCTGAGTGCAGACGGTTATACAGATATTTTTTCTATTTTTGTTGTGTACATGACTTTGTTTTTAAAATTAGAACAAATTTGACTTAATGTTGAGTGAGGCTAAGTTGATACAAATGTTTGGGAAAAAATGGTCTGGATAGAATTTATTGCAAGGTGCCATTGCATTTTCTAACAGCATAGTAGAATAATGATATACTACTGTACTACCGGAATAATGGGATAATGCCTTCAGCAAAGAGCAGCAGACACCATTTAGGACCAGTTAACTAAGGCAACAACGCATTTTGTTAATGAGCCAAGTTGCTGGGTTTGGTATCTTTAGGGGCTGGGATAATTAATGCGACTTTGTTCCGTCCCCGCTAAATCCCCAATTTCAATCAACTGTCTTGTAAATGTCTTGCAAATTCACATGGTTCATTGCAATCCAAAGTATGTTCCCCATAAACAATGAGTCAGTAGTGAAATGTAGACACTGTGACAACACACTTTATGTTTTTAAGATTGATTAATTTATATTTCATAATACTAAATTTATACAGTTCCAAAAATTAACAACGTGTAAAAACAGTATTTAGTGAAGTTTCTCTCCCATCCCTGCCTCCTATCTGCCTAATTTCCTTTCTCCTTCCCACTAGGGAATCAATACTATTCTTTTCTTACATATCCTTATAAGCAATTCTATATAAGGATACATGAATATGTATTTTTTCTACATCCTTTTAAAAATGAATCATATTGTTCTTTAGCAAGTGTTCTGGAACTTGCCTTTTTCACTGAACAGTATGACATGGAGACCATTCCAAAGAGCTTCCTGGCTATTTCTTCACAGCTGCATAGTGTTCTATTGTGTGGAAGTTCTGTAATGTATTTAACCTTTTCATGGACAGAGATTGTTTCCAACCTTCTGCTATTATAGCAGGGCCACAGTGAACACCATTGTAGGTATTTCATTTTTGTATAAAATAGCAGCATACATTCCATCTCTATCTCTATGATAAATTCCTAGAAGTAGAACTGCTGGGTAAAAAATTTTGATAGCTATTGTCAAATTACCCTCCAATGGGATTGTCCAAATTTATACTCTTATCAGCAATTCATGACAGTGCATTTTCCACAGACTTGCTAGTATATGTTTAATTGAACTTTGGAATTTTTGCCGATCTTATAGGTTAAAATAGCATCCTTTTTTTTTTTTTTAACAATTTGCATTTATTTTGTTATGAGAGTGAAGTCAGGGAATTTTTCATATTTTTAAGAGCCATTTTTACTTCCTTTTAGTGACATGCCTGCTCATGTATTTTGGTTATTTATTTATTTATTTATTTTGCTGTTATGTTGTTGGCCTTTTTGTATTGATTTTAGGAACTTTACGTATTTTGCATCTTAATAAAAAGGCCAATCTGAGGTCATAATTCTCCCTTGTTATCTTTTGATTCTTAACTTACACTTAAATACTTGATCCATTTGTATTTTATCCTGGAATAGGGTGTGAGGTATAGATCTAACTTTTCTTTACTCACTTCTTCCAGTTCCATTTACTGAATTGTTCAACTTTTTCCCACTTTAAGACACCACCTTCATTATAAACCCAAATCCTGTATGTATTTGGGCCTACTTTTTGGGCTTTCTATTCTGTTTCACTGGTCTGTGTATTCAGAGACCAACACCACACATTTTAGTTGATTTAATATCTGGTCAAATTAATTCCCTTCATGTTGCTTTTCTTTATGGAGTTTTTGTGGCTTACTCTGGCTTATGTGTTTTCTATACAAACTTCAGGATCTTCTTTTCTGATAAAAAATGGGTTTGTATTTTTATTAAGATCATGATGAAAATTCAGCTTGGGGAGAACTGGCAACATTTTATGATGATGTCATTTCTATTTAAGAATGATTTTCAAGTCTTCTGGTGTCCTTTAGAAATGTTAAACCTTTTGTCATGTTGGACTTGCCTATTTCTGATTAGTTTTATTCATCGTTGTTTAATATTTTAATTGTTATTATAAATGGTGTCTTTTCTACTATGTCTTATTACTGGTTGTGTTAATATATATAAAGTTATAATTTCCATATATTAATTTTGTACCCTGCTAGTTGACTGAATGCTACTGTTTGTAGTAGTTTTTGAGTTATTAACTTTCTAAAGTTTTAAGATATATATTCATATCTCCTGAAAATAGAGATAGTTGTAATTCCTCAAACCAAATGTTATATAATAGTGATAAAGTAGGTGTCTTTATATTGTTCTGATTGTAGTGGAACTAATTCTTGTGTTTTCCATTATGCATTATGCTAACTTTTGGGTTAAGATAGATTTATTTTTCATGTTTAGGAAGTGGTCATTGGTTCTTATTTTATTGAATGTTTTATCAAGAATGTGTGTTCAATTAAGTCAAATGTCATTCCAGTATCTGTGAATATAATAATTTGATTTTCCCCCCTTAGATCTATTAATAGGATGAACTTGATGTTTGCCTTGCTGCATACTCACTACAATCTAGTTTATGGCAATTTCATGACCTTTTGGTTTCTGAATTTTAGATTTGCTTAAAGTTTAAAGATACGGAAGTTTATTTTTATAGATATGCAGAAAAATAACATTTCTTTAATGTAATGCAGGTGACTTGGGAGAAAAGGGGGAGCGTGGCCCTCCAGGAAGAGGTCCCAAAGGTTTGCCTGGAGCTGTAGGTCTCCCAGGTAAGTGTGCTGTATAGCTGAGAAGAGGAGGTAGCCAAATTGGTAGCAAGTCGACGGCCTGAATTGAATAAACTTTCAAAATAATTGTTATTTGATCACTTAAGCATATTAGTTATTCAGAATGGCTAGCATAGATTTTTCAAGACCAGCTTTAGTAAAGAATGATCTGTAAATCATATCTGTATTCTTTGTCAGAAAATAGGTATCAGGACTTGAAATACTAATTTCCTTAAATGCTTCAAGAAAAATAGTGTCAAGGTCCAGGCACAATGCACTTGTTATAAAATTCTAAATACATTGGATCCTATCTATTTCTAAAGCAGGTGATAGTTTCCTTTTTTTTTTTTTAATCTAAAATGCCAGAGCAGTAGGAAAATTAACCAGTTTTTAATCTCTTGCACAAAAAGTAACCGAAATTTTATTTTAAAAGCTCCCCTTACAAACACCCTCCAAAACCCCACATCCACAAAAAAAAAAAAAGAAAGAAAGAAAGAAAATACAAAACTGAACATTCCTACTCATAACCACTAAGAGCCACACGCAAGCCACACATCACAGCTGCGTCAACTGAGGTGACAGGGTAGCCCCTGTGTGAAGGGCCCAGAGTCTGTCACTGGGCCTTCTGTTCTCTTTATACACTGGCTACCCTGTCACCAGAGTCCAGGCTGGAACACACTCATCCCTTGAGAAATGACTTACAAGTCCAAGCACAGAGGCAGCATAGCAGGGCCAAAAGCCAGTTCAGTTTAAGGGCATGAATGGTGCTCAACTTTCCAGCAAACGCTCTCTTATTGTGTGGAGGCAGTGGCTTAGGAAGGGCCCCAAAGCCCTAGGGGTCTGTTGCTGAGGAGAATTGAGATGATATTTGCTTCCACAATGGTTTGGGAAAACTTGGTTTAGGGAAGTTTAGGAAAAGAAATTACAATTTTCAAATTCTGCCAGAGGCTGATGTATTTAATCGCAGCTATAATTGTAGCCAAAAACATCATTGCTTTCCAATTATCCATTTCATTGCTTCTGGGGATTGCGTTCTCATTAAAATATTTTTTTAAAAAACATGAATGTGTGGAGATAACTCAAACACTGCCTTTCTAAAACTGATTCATGGGCTCTTCAAAATGTTTTCACAAATTGATAAATTTTTATAATTGGAAATGGAAGATTTATGATTAGAAATGAAGGGAAAATCTGGCTTAAATGGGATTTAGAGAAGATTTTAATATGTGGTAAAGCTTGGATTCATTGATTGGTGTTTAGAGGAGAGGAAAAGGAAATAGAATTTACTAAAGGTGTTTGTCTCTGTCACCAGTGGTAGGAATAGGAAGTTTTGAGGCTGATAACATATTATCATCACAATTTACTTAACTATCTATATATTTATGAGATAGCCTAATAACTTCTTTTCTCATTTTATTGACAAATCACTTAACAGTTCTTGAACCAGTGACTTGCACTATTGGCAACATTTTCCTTTATTGAAAAAGTATTCTGGTTTCTAGGGATTCTTACTTTGAAAAAAATCTATTGGTAAGCCACATTTTCAATGAAAAGATGAGAAGATGGAGGAAGATCAGCTCCATGTGTGCTGTGTCCCAGACTGTCAGGAGCACATTATCTCCCACCTGCAGTAAACCATTTTCAGGAGCCGAGTTGATGGGGGTGCAAACGGGGTGCCCAGCCGGAGGGGCTTCCCTGATTGCTTTTTAGAACAGCAGACCATCCACGTGTAAGCAAATTGTGAGGTAGGACAAGATCATCATCTGCAGACCTCCCTGGGATCACTTATAAACAAAATGATTAATTTCAGCTGATCTTGGATTTGATCTTAAATCTGAATTGTTAAAACATTTTGTGCACTCCCTTTTCCAGGGGACTCTTAATACCTGTCCTTTCTGTTTTCCTTTTCCTTTCTTCCTTTGGTCGGTCCTTGCCCCTCTTTTCCTAGGATCACCTCCAAAATCGTCGCCCTCCTCTGATCTCTCCCCATCAGCTCTGATTGTCTCTCATCCTTCTCACCTCCCAGCTTACTCTTCTTTCTTGATTTCCTTGTTATGGTTACTCATGTCTCAACCTCGGTAGCCTTCCTTTTTTAGACTTTTGCTACCTTTTAATTGAGAGGATATCTGACATTGTTTAGTGAAAAATCTGAGTTCCAGATTATTTTTCAGGAATATAGGCTAACTTTCAAAAGCACAGATGCCAGAGAAGAGGGGTCTGCTGCTGGGTCGTTTTCTGCGCTTTGGCGCAGTGTCCTCGTGTAGCTCGCAGGTGAAAGCACCAGCTGAGGGCTTGCGTTTCAAGGTCGGCCCATGTTCTCTTGTTGACACCGTGCGTATGCTCAAGTCAGTCAAGTTCCTGACAAGAGCTTTTTGGGTCATTCCTCCCTTAAAGCTAGTACCCGAAAGTGGGCTGTTTGAAGAGTGGCTTCTACAATTCAGACATCCCAGGTTCACATTTTGACTCTGCCACTAACTAACTTTATGACATTGGGCATGTTACTTAATTTCTCTGCACCTCAGTTCTCCCATTTGTAAAACAGTGATAACAAGGACACCTCTCTGATAGTGTATTTCTGAGAAATAAAGAAATTCAATCCATGTAAATTGCTTAAGACAGTTCCTGGCTACAGTAGGCGCTCAAGAAATGTTGGCTGTTGGTACTATTATTAATAAAGCAAGCCCACTTTTTGCTTTTTAAGGTGGATCAAGGAGAGCTGAGGGCAAAGCTGGGCCCCAGTTCAGCCCTTGCAGCTTTTTTCTCTTGCTCTTGATCAGCAGTAATATATTACTCTTCTCTAAATCAGCACCGCCCCGATGCCTCAGACTTTCTCTCCATGAAAGTCTACTTCAACTCCAAATCACAAATGCAAAGTACTGGGTAGCAGTACATCATTTCACTGGTTAATTGTCCACTGAGGCTAGACTGCTTTTTATTTCCTGGTAGAGCTTGAATGTGTCTAGGAATGTGATTTCTGATCTCTCACAAACATATTATTAATTCGACTTTAAGGCCTGAGGGACCTTCAACCAGATTCTGTGCAGGGATTTGTCTGGAACCTTCTAGATAAATACACATCTTACCTAAAAGAAAGAGCCTAAAAAAAAAAAGAAAGAACCTGCAGAACAGCATATTCTGCAACCTTCTTTGTTGTTTCTATTGTTGGATTTGGGGCTCAAATCCTCCTGAATAAAAAAAAGATAGTTGGATCATTCTTTGTGCTAAGGCATTTAACATATTTTTTTATGATGTAACTAATATCATCATTTTCTATCAGTTGTTAGAGTTCCTGTATTCTTTCTGGACAGTTTTAATTCCCTGTCTCCCCTCTCCAATGCTCTATCTCTGTTTGTTCAGTGTTAAGTATTACATGCCCTGTAGAGACATAATGCTACATTGCTTGTTATGGAACACAGGTTATTATTATAACCATTACATTGATGATTATTTTGGCTACAGTGCTTTGTTGTTTAAAAAGTACACATACACAATCTAGTTTGTTTCTCACAGCCAGGAGTAGGCTGGGCAAATATTTAAGAAGTGCAGACACGGAGCCAGGCTGCCAGGGGCTTATGCACTATTCTTTTACCTCGAAGTGCTTCAGTTTCCTCTTCTGTGAATGGAAATCACCATGCCTACCTTGTATTTAGAGCATATATGTACATGTTAATACATGTAAAGCTCTTGGAACATGTAAAGCCTGGCATATGGCAAACAGACACTCTGCAAATTTGACTATTATTATTGTTGCTTCCTTTTTCATAATATATTTGAGAAAATACAGACTCTTAAATTCATGTCCTGACAAAAGTCTCTCAGGTAATAACAAGACATATTCATGCTTCCTGAGTCTGTGTTCACAAAGTGGACAGAATAATTGGCTGTCTGTCCAATCATACGATTAGTTTTTCTTTGCAACCTAGACATGTGAATTGGGCATGTCCCATAACTGCTGGGTGTCTTGCTTCTTTCTCTGCCTCTCTTGCAGAGCTACATGGATCACATTAGCAATCCCTGGAACTTTAGTCTCCCCCACCTTCAGTTTTGTGCCACAGGTCAGCCAGTGTTATTGCTTGGTTCGTTGTCTTATAGGTCTCTCTCTGTCTGCTGCAACCAAACTTGCCCATTTGGGACTAGTTCCTTGTCACTCTGAGGATTTTAAAGGAACATGTTTATTAATAATAATGAGTCCTGATCCTCTTTGTGCACTCACTGGGGCAAAACGTAAATTAAATGACAAATCATTTGAATGTGAACACCAGGAAGGTGACTTGTGAGCTGAAATGCTTTTTGCCTCTTGGACATGGAAGTTATAGCTGGCTTTGTGCTGGGCTATACTAGATTGTAAGAATATTTGTTTTTCTTGTGCAAAGTCTGCAGAAAGGTGAGCTTTGCTTGAGACTATTGAGTGGAAAAATACACACGCACACATTCAGTTCTGGGCTAAGTTTTTCAGTACCTAATTATTCAATTTCCATTGCTGCAGCTGTTTTATTTGGTTGCTGGGCCTTATATAAACCAATTTACAATTCCTTAAATATATACTGCTTTGTCAAATACCACAACATTAAGCTCAAGAAATATAAGAAAGTCCTGGTACATACAAAAAGTCTACATAACCAGTAGATTAATTATGAAATACCCTATTTAATATGAAAATTATTCACTTTATTTTGTTTTATTTTATTTTTTTACTGTATACACAGTCCCTTTTATTCCATAGCATGTATTAGGTAAGGGGCTGCCTCCAGAATGAGCCAGCCAGGATTGGCTTCCGTCAGTGTAACTTGACTACCCTCTAGTGGTTTTATAGAGAATGATATAGATACTCATTTCTTAAATAAATAATAATAATTTTTTTAAAAACCATGAAATGTTTGGCAATAACATTTCTAAATATTTTATTTTAATTGACATATAATAGTTACACATATTTATGGGATACATAGTGATGTTTCAATGGAAATATTATATAATGACCAGATTAGGGTAATTAGTCTATCCATCATCTAAAAAATTTATCATTTCTTTGTATTGGGAACATTCAACATTTTTATAGGTCCTTGACATTTCAGAAAACCATGTAATCATGAGGCAGTTAGTGTAAGTATCACACACATGAGGCAGGCAGAGCAGAATAACACTTTAGATCCACGCTTTCTCTTTCTAAAGAGTTACAAAGCAGTTGGTAGATACTCATTAATGCAGCTGCTGGACTAACCATTTATGCCCATTTTGTGAACAGTTATGAGTCAGCTTCACTTTTTGAGTGATGTGGACTGTGGACATAGTGTCACCCAACTGAGGCTCCCACATAGTTCAGAACATCCATGAGAGCAAAGGCCCTGATTCAGGACTCTCCAGAGCCTGACAATCTGCTATGTTAAGGCGGTTTTTTCTCTGGTATTTCTACAGGGCAAAACCTCAGAAAAATATCTTAGTTTCTTATGATCATTAGAGCTCTGCAAAAATCAATACTGCTCTTTGTTTTTGTGCCTCTGTCTACTTCCTGATCAACTCAGGCCTAAGGAATTAAAAACAAACAAACACACACAAAACAATGACAACACACACACACACACCCTGCCACACACCTCCACACCCTTCCACAGAGTTAAAAAATCAATAGGTGGGAAAATGCAGTTAGATTAGTGCAGTGGCTAAGGGTCTTCATTTCTAGCTATATGACTATGGACAATTATTTGATCTTCCTAACTCTCAGTTTATACATGAGAAAAATGGGCTCAGTAATGAGCATAGTGTATGGCACATGGAAACGAGAAAGCATTCTCATTAAGCGTTGGTGATGATGATGATGACATCATCCAAAGCTCCAAAGTGGTAAATTGCTGCATTTGGCAAAGGCAGAATTGGATGAGATGCACGTTTCATAAAATAAATCAAGGGTAGACAGGATGGCTTCATCAACCCTTCCCTCAGAGGATAAGCAGAAATTTGGAATAAACTCAGCAAGGTTAAAAAGAAAAAGAAAAACTTCTCCTGGAGTGTGTTGATGGGGAACCAAATGTGAAAATCTAAAAAGCTATCCTTCTGCTTTTTAATATTGTTTGTGTATTAGAGAATGAATTCTCTTAAACTTAAGGTTTTTGGTTGGCTCTACAAATGTTGAAAAAAAATTGAATTGGTTGCTAACATTTAAACATTGGGAGATATTTATTTAAAAACTCAGCTTCCTGGCTTCTCTTGAAAATTATCAGAAGTTCTGGCAACACTGGCCTGTATTTGCCGATGGCAGCTGTTAGCTGGAGAAGAGCTGCTGCCTGCATCCACTTTCCAGCTCACCACAGGCGTCACTCCTCCCTTTGGTCTCCCCAACACTTATGTGGAATATTAGTGGCCAAATTTCATTGCATTTGTCCTTTACGTTTCCATCTCATAAAAACAGTGGGGGAATTTCTTAATCCAGGCTCATTTCTATCAGCAAAGTTTATTTGTGAAGGATCAGATTATTTGGCTATGGGCACCATATTGCAGCTACTCAACTCTGCCCTGGTATGCCAAAGCAGCCACAGACAATATGTAAACAAATGGCCATGGTTGTGTTCTAATAAAACTATTTACAAAACCAGGATTTAGCTCATGAGCTGAAGTTTGCCCACCCCTGGTCTAAGTGACCATCCCAGCCCCTGTGCTCATTTGGTTTTCTACCCCTTCTCTGGGCATTTCCTTCTCCTAAACTTGATTTGATTTTAAGGTACACCTGGTGTGTCTCAGTGGGGACATTCCTACTGATAAGGTGCATGAAAATCAGATTTAGATCTGGCTCATCGTTTAAACCTTAAAAAAAAACCCAACTTCACCTTTAACTGCATCTGGTGTTAAGGATCTTAACAGGTGCTGCTGAAGGCATCGTTCTGCTACAGCTTTATCTACAGATGCTGGGGATTAGGGAGACGCTTTCTCAGGGGCCTCATCATTAAAAGAAAACACATAATGGTTTGCTTCATACTAACTAGGTATAGTTGAATGAAAGTGTATGGGGTAAATTAGGGAAAATGACTTACATCTCTGTTTATCTATAGCTTCGAGATGGATAATTATTCAAAGATAATTATTCCCCCTTAAAACTTATTAATATATTGCCCTGTGACATTGCTTTGTGTGGATCGAAGTGTATGCAGCAGAGGAAGAATGAGATGTTACGTAAAACGAGATCTCTGACCTACCTTCTTTCTAAAAGTATGTGAGATATATGTAATAAGACCACTGAATAAGACCATATTACTATAGTAAGACCAACAAAAGACATGTAATAAGACTACTCAAATAGAAAAAGAAAAGTAAAAACCACAGAGAAAGAAGGAAAGTAACCAAATATAAGCAAATATGTAGTCGAACATGTGGATTTGGCTTCCAGCTTTTTGGCTGAAAGACCAAGTTAAGATGGCTGAGATGGAATGAAGATCCCTATATTATTTTGGCATACACAATTTGTTTTACACGATTTCTTATCACCACTTTTGCAATGATTGTGTGAAAGTGCTGCTGGTGCATTGGGGTAAACATTCAGCAGACATTCCTCTTTGTTATGAGGTGCTGTGCCTCAGAGAGTGTGCCCCATCGAGGGCAACGTACAACCCTTAAACACGACAAAAGGAAGACAAGCAAGAAATGTCCCCCAAAGAACCTGCTATGGCAAAGTTCATGTTGGGGTCACCCTTCATGAGAAAAATATCATGACATTTTGTAGGGCACATGGCACAGCCTTCTAAAAGATATTAATCAATAATATCTCAATAATTATAATAATAGCCCCTACTTATCAGGTGCTTTCAATTGTAGAATTTAATTGTTATCATTATTATTTTTATTTTTAAGATGAAGTCTTGTTCTGTCGCCCAGGCTGGAGTGCAGTGGTGTGATCTCGGCTCACTGCAATCTCTGCCTCCCGGGTGCAAGTAATTCTCCTGCCTCAGCCTCCCAAGTAGGTAGGACTACAGGCATACACCACCATGCCTGGCTAATTTTTTCATATTTTTAGTAGAGATGAGGTTTCACCATTTTGGCCAGGCTGGTCTCGAACTCCTGACCTCAGGTGATCCGCCCACCTTGGCCTCCCAAAGTGCTGGGATTATAGGCGTGAGCCACTGCACCTGGCCTGAATTTAATTATTAAGAAGACATTATAGCATCTTGTAGATGAAGAAACTGAGAGATTAGTGACTTGCTAATGTCGCATTATTCATAAATGATAGGGCTAGAATGTAAAGCTATTTGTCTCTAAAACCTGTGTTTTTAACCACTAAACTATACTTCTCCCTGCCCAGATGTTGCTCAACTATTAGAAGTAAGGAATACTGCTACTTGCATTCAAAAGAAATACAATGTGAGCCACAAATGTGAGTTGCATGTATGATTTTAAATCAAGTGGCCACATGAAAAAGGTAAAAATAATCAGGTGACATTAGTTTTAACAATATAGTTTACTTAACCCACTGTGTGCAAAAGATCATTTCATCATGTAATAGGCACAAAACTTTTTAATGAACTATTTTCCATTTTTTTTCATATGAAGTCTTTAAAATCCAGGTGTGTTTGATACTTAGTTCATCTCCATTTGGCCTCATCACATTTCAGCGCTCAACAGACACCTATGGCTGGAGGCTACCATGGTGCACAGTGCCGCTCTACTGATGGAAATGTGGGTTAGAGACACTAAGGTCTCTTTCTACTTTTTATTTCCAAGAAAACCCAAGTCCAAGGAAGGGATCTTATTATCATCATCATCATCATCTTCATCACCAATCATCACCAGTCATCATCCATCGTTTCCAAAAGCGTTTGTTAAGCCCCTTATCTGAGCACTGCTGAGCTGTGAGGGTCCAGTGCCCTCTGCCAGTTTGCATTGATGAGGATTCTCCTGCTCACATGTGCAATCTTCTGTGTGTTTCAGGTGACCCAGGCCCTGCCAGCTATGGGAGAAATGGCCGAGACGGTGAACGAGGCCCCCCCGGGGTGGCAGGAATTCCTGGCGTGCCTGGACCCCCGGGACCTCCTGGGCTTCCCGGTTTCTGTGAGCCAGCCTCCTGCACCATGCAGGCTGGTCAGCGAGCATTTATCAAAGGGCCTGACCCGTGAAAGGCCTTGTGCTGCATGACTCTCTGCATGAACCACGCCTGGTGAAGGAGCTTGGGGGAGAAACACCACCCAAAGCTGGGGCAAAGATGATTACCTTCAGCATGATTACAATGTATTACCTTCAGCATGATTACAATGTATTACCTTCAGCATGATTACGGAAGTCCTACTTGACAATCACATTTAGAAGAACGGTGCTATTCAGTAAGTTCTCTTTCCTTTCCCTTGGAAGGAAGACAGCAGAGTCATCAGTTAAAAAAAAAGAAAAAGAAAAAAGAAAACCAAACACCTCCCTTGAGTAAATTTATACTCCTGTTCCCAGGATCTTGAGCTTTAGTGTGCTATACCTATGTGTCTTATCGTGGGCCGCTGTGCCAATAAACAAAAACAACTGTTTGGTTTACCTCAGTTGCAGTAGTTATTTTCATTTAGATGTTGTTCTCAGATTATTGTTTCAGTTATATAGAGGATTACTAGACTAGTTATGAAAAAAACCCCACTACATTCAATAGAATTGGTGCTTAAAATCCCATCCATGTGCTGTCTCTGGAGTAAGAAAGGGCTACATTGCCCAAAATGATTTCCTTATGTCACGTATTGGTTTTCTTCTTCAGCCTGAACTTTTGTTGAACTGTATGTACTGTACCCCAAACCTGTTAATATTTTGACTGCTTCTATGTGAAAGCAAAGAAATAATTTTAATACTCTGGCATTCGTAAATTTTATTGATGAGATTATTTATTTTAAAGGTTTGAGGTAACATCTCTGGTTGTACCAAAGAAGAAATAAATATGGTTTCTTAATCTCTTGCATGTTTTCTTATAAATAATCATGTTCAATGAAAAGAAGTTACTGAGCTTATTTAGATACATTAAACATTACTTTACTGGTTCTATAGGTGTGTTTATAATATTAGTGTTTTTTCCACATAGCGTAATTAAAAAAGCTGTTCCACAGAGGGTGTTACCCTGTGAGAGATGTGTGTGTGTGTGTGTGTCTGTGTGTGTGTTTTAGTGTGTATGGGGAGAGCTCCATGGACCTTTTTGAAATGTTAATTCCCTAGCAAGATGTGCAGCTGCATATGCATCTATATTTTTGTATAGTAGTTCAGAGATTTCGTGGACTCTTTTAAGTCTAGCTTTGCTTTATTTCTAGGTTAAGAATCACTGTGTTCATTCCAATGGTTTGTTAGCTCCCTCCTACTCAGAACTTTATTGCAAACATGATTTATGTTTCACCATTTCTTGTAAATTTTACAAAGGTAGCTCAGCTAAAGCACTGTATTCTTAACAAGTATTTCCTGACCACTTAAGCACTTTATTATTATTTATGTAATCATATTGGCTTGCTGTTTCATTAACATCTACTTAACTATCCAACAGACTTAATATATTCATTTTATATCACAAAGCCTATGAGTAACCTGTGCTGGGACATAGAACAATAGCTTAACATAGTATCTTTAGTTTATGGAACTAAATTCTGTCAAGTCAAAGGAGAGTGAGCCCTAATATAATACTTATATTTTTTTCTCATGTGTATTTTATACATTTAAAAATTCTAGACCTAGTTGTTTGGTTAAATCAATCATTATGTAATCTGTATTTGGATTTCTTTAAAACTGCTTACAGCATCTAGTTTTATGCTTCTAGCATGAATTTTGCTTAAGAAGATTCTTTGCCATATAGATCAGTGCTATTTACATAGACTGAAAGAATGTTCTTTCCCTTTTTTCGAACATTATTTTTGAAAATAAAGGTCTCTGTTATAGCTCCCTAAAACAATACAAAAAAAGGCAAACTTTTTCAGGAGCTGTGACACATAATGAAATAAATGCATAGCAATTATCCTTTCACCAAAGTGCTTTTATTTTAAAGAGAGTGACATAATCAAATACAATAAAAGAAAAATTAGATAATCAAACGTTTCTAAGTTTTATACTATTCATAAGACAATTAAAAAAATAAAATGTCAAAGAACAGTTCACTCAGCTGTTCTACAAACCTGGTTATGTAAAGGTTGTACAACAAGCTCCACAGATACAGTCAGCAACATTGGAAACAACCACTTAGAAACAGATGATGCAAAACTACCACATTCCGAATGGCAGGAATGATTCGTTATAAATTTCAGTTAAGTGAAGTAGTTTACAGAAGCAGAAGATACTTGACTTAGAAATTGTAAGGAAAAGCCCCCAGCAAATTCTCTCCATGAAAGAGAGTTGATAAATGTTGAATCTGACCAAGTATGTCTCTCTAGCAAAATAGAAATCTCAAATCCTCTCTGAGATATTTTTGAAAGTTGGACGAAGTGGCAACTAGAGCATTCACTGAGAGAGGAGAGTGTAAATAAATAAAGTTGGTTCGAACCTGGCATGTTCATTAAGGGCAAATGATTCCTGATTTATTTCTAGCCAGTGCTTCTATGGCAGTATGATATGATTTTCAACCCAAATATCTGACATGTTGGTTAAGAACTATGCAAATCACTTCCTAGGCTGATTGAGCACATAAATTCACTGGCATGGTTTTGGGTAATTGGCTTCTGCACAGCAGAAGAGTATGAATGAGTAGTCATATCAGGATAGGTGATTGATTTGATTATTTAGATACTTTATATTTCAAGCTGACTGAACCAAGATTGTTGTTCTTAAACATCATTAGTAAAATCTGATTTGCCACCTGAAATAAGCTTAATATAAATTCTTGCTTTAGAAGATCACCTGTATTGTATTTTTTAAATTTTTTGGTGATTATAGTGTTTCTGAGATATAGTCTCTGAGTTTAAAAGTAAACCAAGGCCGGGCGTGGTGGCTCACACCTGTAATCCCAACACTTTGAAAGGCCAAGGTGGGAGGATAGCTTGAACCCAGGAGTTCCAGACCAGCCTGGGCAAGATGGTGAGTCTCCTATCTCTACAAAAATAAAAACAAATTAAAACATTAGCCAGGCATGGTAGTGAGCGCCTGAAGTCCCAGCTACTTGGGAGGCTGAGGTTGGAGGATCGCTTGAGACCAGGAGTTTGAAGCCATGGTTAGCTATGATCACGCCACTGCACTCTAGCCTGGACGACAGAACAAGACTCTGTCTCTAAAAAAACTAAGTAAATCAACATAGGTGGAAAACCAATAGAAATACTGATTTCCAAATATCAAGAAAATTGCTTTAAAATATTTGCTGGTAGCCTGACAAAAGAAGTGAAAACTCAGTATTAAGGAAAAAATACTAGCAAACTTGCAATCTTGCTGTTTATAGAGGGGTGACTGACATAAATGATTTTAATTATCTTTTTTAAAAAGAATACTTGTGTTCAATAAACATAGGTCAAGTCATTTTGTACAAAGTAAAATAAATACTTTTCAATTGTGCAGTCTTCTTTAGTGAGTTGTGATCCAGGGCATGACAGTATAAAGTACCTATGACTGAGGAACTATTAAATCAAAATGGGCTGACTGTAGTAATGCCTGTCTGTAAATACACATGCTCAAGTGCTCTTTGAATGATCAACGAGAGGAAGTGTAACATATTTGATTGATCTGGCTATCAGGAAGAGGATGCTGCTAACTGAAAATTACTTTTAGTTTTAATAAATGGTAATTCATGCTAATTCTCTGCTTAACATGCCTTCACAAATTACTCTTGACTCCAACTTATCAAAACATAGCTGGAGAGAGAACAAGTGAGGGAAACTGTCTCCAACAAACTACCTCTCTTTCTGAGATATATTTGAAATTCCATTTTGTCTCTAAGTTGAAAATATGTGTGTGAAAAGACAACAATATTCTTTAGAGCACCTAGTTAATTTATCCAAAGGGGGCCTGAAGATAGGAATAGTTAAGAACTATGTAAGTTATTACCCGGTATAAGTAAACATATAAATCCTCTGGCACGTTTTGATGTAATTAATTTCTGTTAAGAAAACCTGCTATGTATTTAACTACTTATTGCCTATTGCCTTATCACTCATGGTGTAAAAGCTTCTATGGATGAGAAAAGTTAATTGTGTTATTTCTTATCTCCCTCAGGGACCTCTATAGCAAAAAGTCTCATATGATTTTAGTGAGATGATCACTCTGGGGGTCAAAAGTCCCAAAGGACTGCCTGTTTTCTGGCTTTTGTTTCTGTTTATAATTCTCATCTGAAATAATTAGACTAGGGTTTTTATGAACTAGGCTTTTATAAACCCAGGGAGATGGGTGACAAACTTGATTATTTCAAGCTGAACTTGAAAGCTTATTCATGTGACAAAGAAAACTATAATGATGGTATAAACATGAACCCTGCAATAGACCAATTAAGGTTCCTTGGACACCTGTGGGGCTCATGGTTAGCCAAGAGTGCTTCTGGAGCATCCCCATGGTTGACACGAAACAGAACGGACTGAAGTGTGGAGCTTCAGCCATGGCAAGTGATGAAGAGTAGATATGGCCTTAATAATTGCACCTTAGATTTCCTTGACGTAGGGTCAGATCCTTTATTGCTGAGACAGGTGACAAGCTCATTATGCATAATGAACACGTAGGAATCAAGGCCTCAAAGCGTTACGCCCATGTGGGATTTTGAATAAAACTAGTGCCATTGCACTTAACATGAGTATATTCAATTAAACCTTAAAGAGTTTGATGAGGTAAGATAGAGAGCAAACAAAATGGGGGAAAACACACCCTAAATGTTATTTAAAAATAAATAGTTGTAAAATATGCCCAATACAACCTGAATTTAAAGACATTAATGCGCTGAGAAACATTTAACCCCAAAATGTACTTTACCTAACACAATAAGATAAAAAGTTGTAAAATAGCCAGCATCTTTACTTACACCCAGAAGCTTAGTATGGTCACACAATACACACACTTCTGATGAACTTAAGTCTTGTTTACCCTCTCATTTAGTGAAGCCTCCCACTTTATTAGTATTCACTTTTGACAAATTCATGAAGCAAATAACTAACTCCTCCAGTTGTACCACAGCACTCACTACTGGATCTGAACTTGCAGGTTTTTTTTCCACTTAGATTTTCTCAGACTTAGCTTTGGTCTTATAAGCTTGTCTTATCTTTCAGGCAAAGTTTTGCTGTGCTGGGTCTACTTGTCTGGATGAGTCTTCTCTGTGTTCACTTGGTTCTTCATCCAATTTAACCAAATTGATCAGTTACTCTAGCATGATTTTGTTGAGTAAAACGTTTGAATTTTAGCTCCAGGTATGCCACACAATAAAAATGATGACACTCATTTGTCCTATTGCCTGAGACTTTTAGTAGTTGAACAAATTTAACATAATTAATGCAACCTTTACCAGCCAACTAATAAATCAACACTATTCAACGTTCTAAGACACTTTGAATTATGTAGGCATACAAGATACAAATTCAATTCTCTTCTGCATCTCCTCCTCTTCAAAGCCTGCATAATCTATGTGAGCAGAGATGGTACAAAAGGGGGATGGTACAAAAATGCGTCAACACTCAAATATTAAGAAACAACGCTGGGAAACTGTGACAGTAAACACTTGTGTGTCTTCAGAAGGTGGATACAGACAAATGTGAAAAATAAGAACAAAAGCAGGCCGGGCGCGGTGGCTCACGCCTGTAATCCCAGCACTTTGGGAGGCCGAGGCGGGCGGATCACGAGGTCAGGACATCGAGACCATCCTGGCTAACACGGTGAAACCCCGTCTCTACTAAAGAATACAAAAAATTAGCCGGGCGTAGTGGCAAGCGCTTATAGTCCCAGCTGCTCGGGAGGCTGAGGCAGGAGAATGGCGTGAACCCAGGAGGTGGAGGTTGCAGTGAGCCGAGATTGTGCCACTGCACCCCAGCCTGGGCGACAGACCAAGACTCCGTCTCTAAAAAAAAAAAAAAAAAAAAAACAAAAGCAATGGACAAATCTGCAAAACTCTTCTGAGTATCCATTAAAACAACTTCAGCAAAACACTTAACTGAGAAATTCCCAATCCCAGTGTATTATTAGTCTTAGGAAAATAAAAATGGTACTTTAGAAAAAAAAAAAAAGGTATTCCTAATCGTACTTTTGTAAATAGTGATGTATTCTAGAAAAATATAAACATTATACAAATCTAATTGTAAAATGTTAAGTACACTGAACAATATAGAGTTTAGACATTGTGTAGTTTTATAAATTGTCTACTTCTTGTGATAAGCTAAATCTTTTTTCTTGTCTGTTGAAAGAGTATCTGTCCTGTCTAAAAGGTAGGATAATTATTTAGCTGTCTTCATATTGATCACTAAAATATGAAAGTGGTGTATAAACAGTTATGAATAGTTAATCTGCATGTTAACTAAGTGTTTAAGTACATATATATCCACTAAAGAAATAAAATCAAAACAGTCAACAAACCAAAGGGTACTGTGCCTGTTTCATAAAGATGCTTAATATGAGGAAAAACATAAATTAACAAAACAAATTAACAAAAATTACCTACAAAAATTATATTTTAAAAAAAAAGTGCAAAGGCAAGAGTCTGATTTAGTTGTCCACTAAACTGTTCGTAGCCTTGTATTTCTGTTAGTTTGTTCAGTTCTTCTGAACAAATTGCTTTAAACACCATCTTGTGGACAAATGGAGGTATATCACAGGTTCCCAACAGATGAGAGAGACTGCAGAAAGGCTAAATCTTACCTAACTCATAAAACAGATTCATAAAAATTACTTTATAAGCCAAATATCAAGTGATAATTTTCACAGACAACATATTTTAATATAATTGCTTAAGTTCTTTAAGTGACTAAAATTTTAAAGTTTAAACAATATCACGAAATAGGGAAATAAACTTACGGGGTTACTTTGATCGCAAAGTGAAAAGTTTAAAAGGTTAAAACTTGCTGTGTTTGTGTTATGGTTAGAAGTAATGGTTAATGTCTTCAGTTGGAAAGAACAATGAACAAATTCATGAATTATTCTTCTGTTTTTCTTTGGATTCCAAAGGCCATAAATATTAATTGAAGTCATACTTTAATCTTGGCATAGAAAGACTTCTATCTGGAAGTGTTTTGAGCTTGGTATAAAATGTAAGATTGGAATTCAAACATACTTGTATATGGAAATCACAGTTTTAATATTAATCGTCGTCATGAGCCATAATTATTTTGTATTTAAACACGTATGTTGTTTTCTGGAGTGCAAATGAGATAATTCATGAAATTGAATAATTCTTCTCCCCTGCTTTGAACATCATTAACATCTATGTGGAAATAAACACGTTTTGGAATGGAATAAAATGGTACAAGGGATTTGGCAACCATTAAGTCATTTAGAGGAAAATTTCCCACCCTACTTTGGAGCCCAAATAATTTACTTTTTTTTTATTAAAGGAATTGGGCAATTGCCAAATCTCAACTTCATTTGGTGTTAAATTAGGTGGATCCAGCACTTCTTGCTGCCCTTTGTTGCATATCATGTGTACAGAGCTGAGGCAGGAAAAAGTATCTGAAGGTAAATAATAGAGTAGGGTGAGAAAGGCTTGTACCATGTACCATGACATAACTAGAGAAACAGGACATAGCCCTGTTTCTCTAGTTATGTCAAATTTAGTCATATTTCCCAGTTACAAAAAAATGAGTTTGTGTCATTGTGACAAGTCCACTTTGTAATATGCATCACCCATCCCATCAAATTACCTGAATAAATCCAAATCCTTGAAATAAGAATTAATGAGTCAAGCATTAATGTATTTAGAAAGATTTCTAAATATACAATTTGTAAGAAAGAATGCATGACATATTTCGTAGAATAAAAATGAACAGTTAATAAAACAAGAAAATGAATTGTCTTTTTATGTCTATGAAAGGAACAACTCAAAAACCAAAAAACAAAAAAAGTTGATTACCATCAGCAAAAAAGTCCATGAAAACATTAAAATGATAAAATAAATATTTTTAAATTAGCATAGAGGCAAAAAGATAAACAACCTATTAATTAATATGAAAAAATAATCTTTGAAAACATATACAATGTTTAGCTTTATGACAAATTCAAGTAAATTAATATGAGTGGCAGATAAGTTGTAAGCGTTTAGAAATTCAACAAATTAAAAGCTCAAGATATACACATAGCACCGAATTTTAGATCTATGTACACTTTTTCGGGATAAATTACCATTTTACTAAGAAAACACATATGTATGTTCCAATTGTGTAAGTTTAAAACACAGCACCATTGTAGGTATTGCACAAGAAAGAAAATGAAAAAAAAATGTCAAAACGCTTACAATAAATAAAATAACCTTGGAAAATAAAATAAACTTGGAATTGAAATATACAGTATAATTCAATATGAAATACCTAAAATGTTGTAGGTATGCACAGCCATTGTAGACAGTACCTGACCAGCAGTTCATTAATCTATAATGAAAAACCGGTTCAAATCACGGATGCATTGGAACAAACCCTGCCTTAAATTAGGCATGTTCCTCAGACACAACTCTGTTCACAGCTTTTTCCAACTTCAGTGGGCTAGCCTTTCTAAACTCATTTTTCAGTAAACAGACAAAAGCAATCATCCCATCCTGTTTTAGCCAAATTGAAATCTGCACTGCTCCCTGAAGAGGAGTGAGTCCTGATTGCTGTGGCCGGCAGGCTCTCGCGGCATGTTCTCACATCTGTGGGACCCACTGTCTAACTTCTGCAACATCCTCATGCCCAGTTATTCTGGAGAATCAGTGCCTGCCAACCAACAGTTCCTCAATGAATGTACAGCTAATCAATAGAAAGACTGTTTAGTCATTTGATGATCACTGTATTTTTGCTTCTTTTCAGAGGACACGGTTTTGGAGTGGGTGTGAACTCTTTGGTCTGAGCACTAGTTGCATATGCGGTCCTATGGTTTTCCTTTGTTGAGCTGTACCTCTTGCTGCAGCTTCTGGAGAAATATAATTCTCCTTAAGAGCTTTTGGGTTTCACCTTCTTAATATGCATTTGCTGACACTACACATCCATCTTCTAGGACAAGTGAGTCCATTCGTTACGTATCCCATCCTTTGTTCTGATGGTGGCTTCTTGTCTTAAAGTCTGAGGGTGATGAGGTCATAAGGATGATGGATACAAGGGCCCAAAGATCTTGCTAGGCCATTGAAGCTTTAAGAGTACCGAAGACAGCTTGGTGGCTTCACCACCAAGCACCTTGTAGGGAAAACAGCTTTCTGTTTACCAAAATGAGAAACTGAGTGAGGGGACCACCGAGTATTAGGCTTTCTTTGCAGAACTCATACACAACTGGAATTTGATACTCCCTTTTCATGCACCACTTATTCATGCCAGTGCTGATTGCTTTGAATTGAGATCATTATACAGAATTAACAAAATCATCTCAGTAGTTGGCTATGCTGGGTGTTTGGGCTCCCTGATAAAACAGTTTCCTGTGGTTTTTCTTTTTTTTTTTTGACAACAGAAGTTGTAAAATGAAGTTCTTATTGCCTATTTTTCTGCATAAGTAGGATAGATGTAGATGGTACAAAAATTCTTAAGTTATAAAAAGTAGTCAAAAAACATTCAACAGGAGCAATGCACTATATCAAAAAAGTTGACAAAATGTTTAGCAATGATAGTAAATTTAAACACCAAGAAAACTTAAAGTCTGAAACTTTAAAATTCAGAAATCAAAGGCCAACCACATGTTGATGAGTCTACAAAATGGATATCATCATCAGTCTACTAAGTCACAAGATGCAATTTCCTTTTGAAGAAGAACTAACGATAAGATTTACTTGCATATTTCATATAAAACTCTGAGTAAAAATCATAGCAATTGTAAAGCAAAACATATGGAATGAATTTGGGAAAAATCAAAAAATGCTGATTTGCAATTGCTATAGGAATAGGATTCAAATGGTTGCTTTTAATGTCTGGCTTACTCCAAAAAAAAAAAAAAAAAAAAAAAAAAAAAAAAAAAGAGCAACCCACAGATGATGAGGGTTTGATGGTATTAAGATAGCTCCAATGGCAAGGAGGTGTCACCAGGAACCAAGTCTTCTTCAGGTGTGTTCATTTCCCACCTGTCCGCTGATGGGCCTGAGACACAGGATAGAGGCAGTCTTCTGGGTTACATCTTCCACTGGGTCCTGGGGGGCCCTGGGGGCCTGGGGCACCTGGTGAGCCTGGCAAACCCAGAGCTAATGACATTAAAAAAAAAAATCACAATGCAGATCACATATGGCCCTTCCTCTCTCCCACCCTCTAGCCAACATGGATCACTCGACTTGACATATAAGCACCCTAGGGGGAAGCATGGTTCTCATTTTTAAAGGCTTGCTTGTGTTGTGAAGATAATATCACTCTTACCCGAAGTCCCAGGAAGACCTGGACTCCCTGGCAGCCCAATTCCAGGTTCACCTCTTTCTCCCTTCTGTCCTCTGTAGCCTAAGTGAGAAATACACAAAAAAGAGGCACACCAAAAGGGTTCTATGGCAACACAGCACACACAAGAACCATTTTCTGAGTCTGTGATAATTATGTGATACATTTGCTTAACGTAAATAGTAGATTAGCTAATTGTTTTGCATTAACCACATATTAAACTTACATATCAAATAGATTAGGTATAATAGGGCAATGAGGATCTTAAAAAACATGCAATTGCTATAAAAAGTTCCAACTAGTCAAACTTTTTTTTTTTTTTTGAGACAGAGTCTTGCTCTGTCACCCAGGCTGGAGTGCAGTGGCACTATTATCTTGGCTCACGGCAACCTCCACCTCCTGGGTTCAAGTGATTCTCCTGCCTCAGCCTCCTGAGTCGCTGGGATTACGGGCACTCACCACCACTCCTGCCTAATTTTTTTGTATTTTTAATAGAGACAGGGTTTCGCCATGTTGGCCAGGCTACTCTCGAACTCCTGACCTCAGGTGATCTGCCCACCTTGGCCTCCCAAAATGCTGGGATTACAGGTGTGAGCCACCGCGCCCGGCCCCAACTAGTCACTCTTTTTTTTTTGTTTTTTTGTTTTTTTTTTTGAGGCGGAGTCTGGCTCTGTCGCCCAGCCTGGAGTGCAGTGGCCGGATCTCAGCTCACTGCAAGCTCCGCCTCCCAGGTTCACGCCATTCTCCTGCCTCAGCCTCCCGAGTATAGCTGGGACTACAGGCGCCCGCCACCACGACCGGCTAATTTTTTGTATTTTTAGTAGAGATGGGGTTTCACCGTGTTAGCCAGGGTGGTCTCAATCTCCTGACCTCGTGATCCGCCTACCTCGGCCTCCCAAAGTGCCGGGATTACAAGCGTGAGCCACCGCGCCCAGCCTAGTCAAACTCTTGATAGCGAGATTTTGGCTCTGAAAATGATACCTAAATAAATCAATCTTGCAAATAGCTATGACAAGCTGTGTGAGCCCTCTTCAGTAGGAATTCTGATTGAAGGCGAGGTATAGGCTAAATGAAAGAAGTATACTGCAAGAGTCTTTCTTAAAATGAGAACAAGATAATATAATAGGATTATGGACCTTATTCCAAGAATTAAAGGAAATGAAAGGAACAAATAATTCAAGATTCTAATAAATGATAACAAGAGCATGAGTATATGTGGGTTAACTTATCTAAAAAGTCAGGTCTGTGTTCAAATGATCGACTATAAACATTATATCTGCTCTAAGTAACGTTTAAACATCCACCCCATGTTTGAATGTGGCAGTGTATAACTCCAAAGGAGCTTCAGAAAGCTAGGAAACAAGAGGAGACTGAGAGTCTCCCAAATGCATTCCATCAGCTTAAGAGATTTCAACAAAAATGGATTAGGTTTAAGATCTGTCTATATTTTAAAACAAAATTATTCTTACTATTTAATATGCTTGCTATTGGCTGAGCCACAAGAGTACAGAGAAATCTGTGCCTCCAGAAGTCATTATCCCTGCTTATAAAAAGCATAAAGCATTTTTATCTGTGTTTTATACATTGGCACCCATGTAATACTTTGTCTGAATGAAATGTTCCATGCTGTAAGAGTTTCACAGTGACGGCAAATAGAGTTTTTATTTCCAACTTTTTCACACTTAAACAGCCCCTTAAAGATCACTCCTTGTCCCAAATGGACAGAGCAGCCGTACAGACTCATGTGGACACACAGCAAAGATATCAGTAGGAGAGCATCTCAGTAGGAAACAGTAGGCTGTGACTTAGTTGTGCCTTTTCATAAAGGTGTGCTGTTACAGTAGAACATGGCAGGAGGAGAAAATGTAATGCTCCCTGTGAACAGTATGTATGATCAATTATTTCCCATTATTGTTGAGAATTAGATAGCAGTTTTTAGGATTATCATTTTCACTTTGACTAGGCCATACAATGTGCACATTATTATCTGAACAACATTGGCAATGGAATCACCACACGCGTATTTATTTGCTTTTTATGTATGACCTGATCAAAAACGTGAAACTAGTGGAAAAAAGAATATATGTTAAAAATATTTTGAAGTATATAGCAGAAATACACCCACCAGCAGGAAACCTTCACATATTTATATTTGAAAATTGTGTTAAAGATATTAATACAATCCTAGATCCTAGAGAGAACAGTGGCTTTGACATGTGACATAACAGCCTTAGTTGATCTATATTCAAATTTAAAATGTTTCCAGGATTTCTTTGATATAAGTGACCTTCATTTAACGTATGTGAACAGCAGGAAAAAATGTGTATACTTAGGGTCATTTGAAAGCACCCTCCCAAATCCATTACTTAAACATTTCTGGAGTAAAATAATATTTATTACCTGAGGTATATTTGATAATTTAACTCAGGTCCCACTATTATAGAAAAGTTATAAAGTTGACCCTTGGCTATCTCGGTAAGTACTTAAGATTACAGGTTAAAAATATGAGGAATAGTGGCTCAAGCCTGTAATCCCAGCACTTTGGGAGGCCGAGACGGGTGGATCACGAGGTCAGGAGATCGAGACCATCCTGGCGAACACGGTGAAACCCCGTCTCTACTAAAAAATGCAAAAAACTAGCCGGGCGAGGTGGTGGGCCCCTGTAGTCCCAGTTACTTGGGAGGCTGAGGCAGGAGAATGGCGGGAACCCGGGAGGCGGAGCTTGCAGTGAGCTGAGATCCGGCCACTGCACTCCAGCCCGGGCGACAGAGCGAGACTCCGTCTCAAAAAAAAAAAAAAAAAATATGAGGAATAAAGAATAATAATTTAAGATACATGAACTTTTGATTAGTAAGAGGATTAGCAAGACTGTAACACAATTCCAAATGGAGAATATATTTGCTAAAACTTACCTATTTCATTTAAATGCAGCTCTCGGATTTGCAATATAATGCAGAAATATATTATTCCACATGCATTTCAGTTCATGTGGTATTACAAATTAAGAAACTGTAATTTGTGTATTTGTATAAGGTAACATTTACCCTTCTCCTGTCAAATGTAACAATTTCTTTGCACAAATTTCTCAGTTCATTAGGTTAATAATTACTTGTTATTAATAGATAAAGCGACTGAATTGCACGAGTACAGAAGAACTTTCTACTCTTGAATTTCCTGTTAAGGTCCCAAGCTCATTCATTATGAGGGCTGCCATAAAGCTGTAGGGCCTTTTTTTTTTTTATTACTTCATAACAAACTCCTGGTAGGAATGCTAACAAGGTCAATAACAGCTTTCCCCATTTATAGAATTAAGGTTTTCATCTCTTCAGCGTGGGCCTGTCTTTAAATTTGGAAGAGGCAGGTCTATCTGCAAAGAGACATGTATTTCCATAGACAATAAGTCTACAGGATGGGCCAGGCACAGTGGCTCACACTTGTAATCCCAGCACTTTGGGAGGCGGAGGTGGGCGGATCACCTGAGGTCAGAAGTTCAAGACCAGCCTGGCCAACATGGTGAAACCCCCATCTCTACTAAAAATACAAAAATTAGCTGGGCGTAGTGGCAGGCACCTGTAATTCCAGCTACTTGGGAGGCTGAGGCAGGAGAATTGCTTGAACTCAGGAGGCGGAGGTTGCAGTGAGCTGAGATTGTGGCCATTGCACTCCAGCCTGGGCAACAAGAGTGAAACTCTGACTCAAAAAAAAAAAAAAAAAAAGTCTACAGGAGGACAGCTTGATGTAACTGTAGCTCATGTAGGAAAACAAAACACCAGCAGTGTCCTAATTGAAAGCATCTAGAGGTACTTGTCATTGATGAAACCTGGTGCTTGGTGTAGTTTTTCAGGTGGTAGACTGTGTTTATTTCTAGTAGGAAGATTTCAGTTTTGACTCCAGAGATTTACTTCTAAAGTTGTAAATCTGTGCACCTGTATACATACCGGAAAAAGGCCAGAAAATGGATGCTATTGGCATTTTAGGAGGGATAGTTGTTTACGGTGGGCATGGTGGGGGTGGGGTTAGGGGTTGCCTCGTGCCTTACAAGTTGTTTAGCCTCGCTGCTTCTGGTCCACCAGTTGATAGCAGTGCCCTTCAGTCATTCTGACACACACTCACATGTCCTCCCATATCCAAAGCCCCTAATGCTAATAAATTTGAAAGGTCGAATCTATACATCACAAGTGCTTCCTATAAACAGTATGTATGATCAATTACTTTAAAAGTGCACAAGAAAGAACAACTACTCCCACTACTGTCCTTTTGGAACTGATGCAGGGTGCAGGGAATGAATGTAGCTGTTTTTTTCCTACTGACCCCACAGGTGAGGTTCCTTCTGAAGTGAGTAGGGCTTGAGGTGTGGTATCTATTCCTTGAATGGAAGAGGTGATGGAGAATCAGCTGTGTTTGAGAAAAAGTTTAAGTGAAGTCTTTTCTCAGAAAACTCACTTGAAAGAATAAGGTCTGTTAGGAAAATTCGCCTCTCCTGTTTATATAGGGGAACTCAGCTGAATCATGCTTCTTGGGGTCTCTTTTATTCTGATGTGGCACATTTTAGCTCATAACCAGGAGAACCAGCCATGAGGCCCTGTGCTGCAAGCCCCAGGTGGGAATGGACACCAAGGAAAGTCCTCTCAAGGCAGCAGGAAGCCAATACTCAGAACCCCATGGGATGGCTAAAATTTAAAAGCTGTTTGGAAGTGTTTTCAATTTAAAAAAGACATCAACAACCACCCCTTTGGAAACTTAGAAAAACGGCAAATGAGGCAATGCAACTCAGAATCCGAATGGTTTTTCTTTTCACTTTAAGAAGATCAGGGTGCTGAAGGTGGAGATCAGGGTGCTGAAGGCAGATCCTCAAGCTTTCACGATCAGAATCTCGGTAGGTGCGGCTCTTCCTTTTTTCAACATGAATTTTGTACTTCTCACAGTTTCACGTCGATTTTCTCACTGCTGTCTATATGTCTCCTGCTTCTCAGAATAAACACAGGAAACTTTACAAAACCCCTTTATACTTTTGTCCTTTCCTAAAGATAAAATAAAGGACTCATTCCATAGTGCATATTTCTTTTTTTGTTTTTTTTTTTTTACTTTTTTTTTTCTATTATACTTTAAGTTCTAGGGTACATGTGCACAACGTGCAGGTTTGTTACATATGTATACATGTGCCTTGTTGGTGTGCTGCACCCATTAACTCATCATTTACATTAGGTATATCTCCTAATGCTATCCCTCCCTCCTACCCCCTCCCCACAATAGGCCCCGGTGTGTGATGTTCCCCTTCCTGTGTCCAAGCGATCTCATTGTTCAATTCCCACCTATAAGTGAGAACATGCGGTATTTGGTTTTTTTGTTCTTGCGATAGTTTGCTGAGAATGATGGTTTCCAGCTGCATCCATGTCCCTACAAAGGACATGAACTCATCCTTTTTTATGGCTGCATAGTATTCCATGGTGTATATGTGCCACATTTTCTTAATCCAGTCTGTCACTGATGGACATTTGGGTTGATTCCAAGTCTTTGATATTGTGAATAGTGCCGCAATAAACATACGTGTGCATGTGTCTTTATAGCAGCATGACTTATAATCCTTTGGGTATATCCCCAGTAATGGGATGGCTGAGTCAAATGGTACTTCTAGTTCTAGATCCTTGAGGAATCGCCACACTGTTTTCCACAATGGTTGAACTAGTTTACAATCCCACCAACAGTGTAAAAGTGTTCCTATTTCTCCACATCCTCTCCAGCACCTGTTGTTTCCTGATTTTTTAATGACTGCCATTCTAACTGGTGTGAGATGGTATCTCATTGTGGTTTTGATTTGCATTTCTCTGATGGCGAGTGATGATGAGCATTTTTTCATGTGTCTGTTGGCTGTATGAATGTCTTCTTTTGAGAAGTGTCTGTTCATATCCTTTGCCCACATTTTGATGGGGTTGTTTGTTTTTTTCTTGTAAATTTGATTGAGTTCTTTATAGGTTCTGGATATTAGCCCTTTGTCAGATGAGTAGATTGCAAAAATTTTCTCCCATTCTATAGGTTGCCTGTTCACTCTGACGGTAGTTTCTTTTGCTGTGCAGAAGCTCTTTAGTATAATTAGATCCCATTTGTCAATTTTGCCTTTTGTTGCCATTGCTTTTGGTGTTTTAGACATGAAGTCCTTGCCCATGCCTCCATAGTGCATATTTCAAACCAACCACTTAATTTTAATTTTAAATTTCAGATTAATTTAGTCAAGCTATATTTAAGATAATAAATATTGTCAAATTGTCATAAGTGGAACAAAGTTTTTTGCCAATATAAGCAACGTTTGGGTTCAAAAACTTTAGAAGACACATGAAAAATTATTTAAAGTTCAAAAGTTACCATCCATGAGCTCTATTAGCAGAAAGGTTCTAAAATTTTTTAAAAATATATTTCGGAACCAAATGGATTTCTTCCCTGACAATCACTGAAAACAAAACAAAACAAAACAAAATGTCTCTTCTAGATATTTCAGAGGAGCCACCATCAGACAGGATGGATGAGTGGCAGAACACACTGTGTCATATTCAGAAGCCACCTTTTCTTCCCAACCTATGTTGCATTTCTGACTTCAACTCTTTTTTAAACTCAATCATGCTGTGTCATTAAGAGGACTAATTCAGACAATAGCACCTGAGGTTTACATGGTCACTGGTGATTTTAAATGCATTTTTTTCTTTCCTTTTTGAAAAAAAAAAAAAAAACACTTAAATCGAGCACAGCAAAGCTTGTAAGTTACATGTATAACTTCATCTTCTGAGCGCGTCACACCTATTTATCTACTAGAGAAAAATCCTTCAATTTCTTGTGCACTTCTGTAGAGGCACCAAAAATTAAACAGCAGCCTCTCATTCTCTGTCTTTTCAGTGAGATTTCTGTGCCTTTAAACAGGATTATCCGTACAGCATGCCTACTGTACTTACATTCCTTAAAAACAAATATTTTTAAGAAACAAATATTCCTTAAAAATGAATTCTATGTTTTGCAAGTTTTATTTATTTTTGTTGCTAAATTTTAGGCAAATCTAACAAATACTGAAAAGGAAGTATTATGGAAAGGTTAAGGAGACATCTACTAAGTTGTAGTCAAGATATGTCTGTTGTCAGAAACCCAATGGGGAGACAAAAGTTTTGACAATTTTAGTAAACCTTTGTTCACAAAGAAACTGGAAATCATGTGGGGATATGATTCCAAATTCAAGAATTGCATCCAGACGCCCTATCAGGAGTAGAAGTAGTCTAAATCTTTGAGGCACAACAGCAGATAAAATCCATAGAAATCCTTTGCAAAAGGAAGGGCAAGTGGAGTGGTGAACAGAGGGATTGTTTCCAAAAGTTTCACTGATACTCTGGGTTTAGAACTGCCTCTGACTGACAGCCTTCCAGATGGGCCTTCACAGCACCTGTGAGGTGTCTGAAGCCAGGTGTTTGAGTGGAACAGGAGACTCCAGTTCCAGAGCTGTTTTCCTTGATCATCTCAATTTTCCACTGTTATTGTCCTCTCAAACTACCACTATTTGAAGGATCTATCCAAAGTTTTCTTCCTATTGGTGTTAACGCTGCTTATTCTTCATGTGACTTGTGGCATTACACATTTTCAGATGAGCTTTCGAGATCTGCATGCCAGTCTCATATACTCTGACTTCAGAACAGACCCAACTAGCAAAAGATAATAATTAGCCCCCTCTACACAATAGTGTATACAAGAGGGCTACTCCTCATCCTATTTTCTCTTTCCTTCATCAATCTGCCAAACTTCACTATAATCTAAAGATAATGGTGGAATATATGTATGGTTTTAAAAAAACTAGAGAGATTTTAACTGTTCCTGTTTTATATTGTGCTAATTAAACGCAAAGACTTGGCAATCATGGTTATAGGTTATAAGGTTATATTAGGATACTAACAGGCACTGCTACTGGGAACTGAACAGGTGTTGCTCCTTCAGAAGAGGAAGGGCACATCAGTCACTTGGGGACACTTCAGAAAACAAGGCTCAATATTACAGAATAGCAGTAGGAAGGAAACTGGTGACAGAAAAACACTTCTTTGTGTATATATTATTTTGGACTGCATTCTTATTTTAGTGTTAATTTCCTCTTTTCTTTATACAAGTTGCTTTTGATTATTTCAAGGAAGGAACCTGAGATCCTCCATTGTTAACAATAAGAAGCAGTTTTCCTGGGGTCTTATCTTTCATGATATGTACTCACTGAATTTAATATTTCCCTTTCAGAATTGTTGACTCTTCTAAGCCTGGGCCTATTTGGCCACTTGGCTGGATTGCTAATCGTGCTTCTAGAAAATGGCTTTGTCAGATTAATTTAGTTAAGCTATACTTAAGATAATGTCTCTTGTCAAGTTGTCATAAGTGGAACAAAATTTTTTGCCAATATAAGTTGGGTTTTAAGAACTTTAGAAATCATGCGAAAAATTCTTTAACATTCAAGTTACCACCCACAAGCTTTATCCAAAGCAGAAAGATTCTAAAATTTCTTAAAAATGTATTTTAGAACCAAATAACTATTTGTAGTTGAGTCTCCTAAAACTCTTTCCCCAGTTTATTTAAGATCCTAAGATGATGGAGACTTGTTTAACTTACACCAAAAGGGGAGGCCTAAAAAATTCTAAGATTCCTAGATAATAATGATATATAAACACACATTATTGCTGTTATTGTTATAACAAATATTATTATTACAATACATTTAGAATACCAGGTAACTCTCATTTGTGTTTTTTTTTTTTTTTTGAGACGGAGTTCTCATTTGGTTTTAAATCTGAAGTAGTAATAGTTAAACATCTACTTCTAGAATGTCAAATATTATAAAGAGATTACATATGAAACCATTTTATATATTACATATATGTATATATAACATATAAAGTACATATATACATACATACTTTTTTCCTTAACTGTGACTAACATGTTATAAATACAGAAGATTAAAAATCAATAAGCCAATATTACATTTGAAGACTTACCTTGGGGTCCAGGATCTCCTGGTGGCCCAGGCAACCCATCCTTTCCTGGTGGCCCAGGCCTCCCATGAGCTTGGGCAGCCAACATTGCTGCCGGCAGCTTAAGCTGGGATAGGAATACAGCCATCCTCTCTTCATGTATAGAAGAAAAAATAATATATCATGGAACAGAAATATTTTATGTCAAAAAATTTCAAGATACATGAAATCAAACAAACAAAAAGATTTAATTTTTAATTTGAGCACATCTAATTTACCAACTGGTCTGACTGCTGAGTTTTTTGATTACACAAATAAAATCAATTGCACAAAGTTGTTTGTGTATAGATGCAGACCAGCTGTGTCACTCAGAAAGTCTGAGAATTTTCAGTGCTTCTGAGATGTAACCATCTAGCGGACAGAACACTAGCATGGAATCTAACCTGTGGTAATGGCATGTGGAGAGAGTTTAGGTTCACATTAAAAAATGATTTCCTAATAACTTTAAGGCACTTTCCAGCAAGGTTGTGAACGTATGTGTGGTAATTTAAAATATATTCATGAATTCTTTGACACTGTCTTCCAAAGTTGGAGTTTAATTCTATTTTTGAATGGGGGCTAGACTTTTCATTTCTAGTGAAAAGAAAAAGGCCGAATTAACAGTGGGCAACTAGAGAGATGAGGTCATAAAAGACATCGTGGCTTCCTAGTTGCTTTCTCTCTTAGATCACTCATTGCAGGAAGGCAGCTGACATGGAGTGAGAGCACCCAAGAAGTCCTGTGGAGAGGCCCACGTGGGGAAGAACTGATGCTACTTGCCAGTGGCCACGTGCATGAACTTGGAAGCAGATCATCCAGCCCTAGTCAAGCCTTCAAATGACTGTAGCTCTGAATGACATCCTGACTGCAATTTCATGAGAGATCCTAACCAGATCCATACAATTAAGCAACACTTCAAGCCCCTGACCCATAAAAAATGTGAGATAATAAACGTTTATAATGTGAAATCTAAGATAAATGTTTTAAGCCACCAACATTTGGAGGTATTTTCTTATGCAGCAACAGATAACTAAAAAAAAAGCATATGGAATATTTTACTACCATATAAAATTAATTTTGGTAAAATCATTAACTCATTCCAGGGCCATTATAAATATGATCTATCATTGGAGTCTTTCTTAAAATTGCTTGGTTTGTTTATATTTGGTATACCTCACATTAAAAAAATCTAATATATGAACAACTAGATTTCAAACAGAAAACTTGAGGAGGCTCTATCCTTGCCATGATAAGAAGTTAGCCACATTGTTTTTTCTTTTTCTTTTTGCATAACTTCTTCAAAAATCTCTTAGTAATTTAAATGGTTTTATTTTGAAATAATTTACACATAGTTTTTCAAAGATACATGTGTGTCGTAAGGAATGAATATTTAATTTAAAAACTTCACTCTGGGTTTGGTGCAGACAAATCTTCCAGAAAAGTTTTTTTTACTGAGGAAATTAGTATTTATTTTGTAAGTAAAGACCAAATGACAGACCACAACATAGTAGAAACTATAGCCGTCGGTTAGAAAACACGAAGCCCAAATCATATAGATCTTGTAAAGAGTTACTTCCACGTTCTCCAGTCTTTTCACTCGCTTTAGTTGATTTAATTGAATTGCAAAGGCATACTTAAACAGATATGTATCTTTTATTTTATGTAAATTTTAAAATAAAGAGTAAATCACTTCTGAGGAAAATCTGTTTTCCCATGAGTTTTCAATTAAAACAATCCTTTAAAAACAATGTAGGCCCATACTGGTTAAGAAAGAAAAAGAATTATTTTTTCATATCGAATTATTAAGGGAAAAGCCCCAATAGATATAAAGCATTGACTGTCATTATCCAAAAAGCAATCACCTACATTCACATTCTCATGTCACAAAGCAAGCAGAATGGAAACATACCACAACCTGCACAGGACTAGAATCTCTGGCTGTAGACTGAAGGATGAATGGGAGGCCAACAGGGATCTAATGGATGCTGGTCACAAGGAGTGATATGAAATCACCTGCCCTCCAGTATTACTGCCTCACTATCTACCTGGGATGTTTGGTTGATATTAATACATCTTATTCTAGTAACTAATAGATAAAACAAATAGGTAATTAATATATAGTTTTAGTTTTACAAATCATCATATTGAATGTACATATAATATCTTTATTACATCAAATTATGAACTTGGGGCCTTATAATAAATATGAAATTCAATAATCACAGTTTGAAACTTTGCATAATATTTGTTGTTCTGCACTTCAAAGGAGAGATGTATTTCAGTACAATTTTTCTTAATTTGAAACATGTCTCTTTAAATACCTTCAATGTTGAAACACAAATATTCACAGTACTAATTTTTCTTCTTTAATATGTGAATTGAATTTAGAAGTACTTTGGTGGTTTTTAATATTTTTAGCAAAACAGAAAATTATTTTTACTACTTCTAGCTGTAAATTATCTGGCTTTGAGATACACTCAGAAACAGTCATTTAGCATAAGGGTAATTACCTCTTCTGAACCCTACCCTAATGCTCTATAATTTACAATAATATGTTTCAGAGCATCCAAATGAATTGTAAAGGCCTTTATTCTTAATTGCTTTTCCTCTGTTTTCAGGGATCTTCAGTCAATTAAACTGTTTTTGGCTATGCTTTCTAATGAGGCAGGAAATTGAAGAGTTCAGATATAAGCATGCATAAACCAAACACACATTTGCCATCTGCCAAGGCAAAGCCACAGCAGTCACTCTAACAAATGAGACCAAAGCTTGGCTTCTTTGGAGAATGGGCTCCTTACTATAATATAGACATTAATATTAATGTGATGATAAACTACGTGTTTTAGAGGAGGAAGGAACACACACATGTCATCTGGCCCGTGTCTACTATTTCACAGATAAAATTTGTAAATATTTCAAAGACAGAAATTAATCTTTTCCGAATGCCCATGGAAATGTCTGATTATCCATTTTCTTGGTATAACTTCAATTTATTTCATTTTGCTACCCATTATGGAAACAGAGAGCAGTTAATGAGTATTTCCCTTGGGAAATCAGTCATATTGTTACATATCAGCATTCAGGTTAAATAACTTTTACTCATAGGCTTCACAATCTATTTTGTAAATCTCTTTTTGGTTCCATTATTTCAGGGCTTTTCCATAAATGTCTCCTAAATGTGGAAATCAAAATTAAATACAGTTCTCTCCTAAAGGGAAAAAATATCAGAAGAGTAATTTCCTGTGATATTTTTATAATGATATTCTAGTTTCATTTTTAACTGTTAATTCAACAGTATCATTTGGTGGATTCATATTTATTTTGTGGTTCATTATGACCCAAAGGTGGTTACTACTTCATTTGTCTCTGTCTGAATCATTCGCCACTTTTATGAGTATGTTGCTTTGAACTATCATGGGTAAAGATGGTGGATTAAACACATGGATCTGCTTTAACTACCTCCTGAATCCTAGCAAAACAATCCTCTTAAAGGCATAAACAGACAAGAATGGGGGAGCATATGAAAGGAGACAATATCAGCACAATTTTGGGAGGTGAGAACCAGATGGTTGAGTGATACATTACTTAGCAAACTCAAGACAACTAAACTCTTAGACTAGAAGTAGAGGAATAACTTGATCTAAACTACAAAATCCTCAGAAGGCTTAGAATTGGCAGTACAAGTTACCTCTGGAAGTGGGGGTGAAAGAGGGGAACTAAAATAAGGAGCACGGATTGAAAGCCTGTTTTAGTAGTTGTTGAAATTCCTTTCTCTATAAAGCTAGGCAGGTGCCTGTCCCCATCCCTAGCAAGATGCTGAAGGTTTATTATTATCTGAAAAGGGTAGTAGTCTGCCTCTGCACTGAGGAGCCCAGGCTCCACTGAGACTCAGGCTTCCAAACTGAAAATCTGAAGCAGCTGAGCTCGCAGCCAGGCAGGAAGTGAAATGTCTCCGCGGGGGAATCTGACCAGACTGAGAGGAAAGAGTTAAAGACACTGAAATTAAGGGTCCTTCACTTAAAAAGTCCAACTGGGCTACCTTGAGTGAAACTCGAGGTTGGCAAGCCCCACTGTTCACTCACAGCTTTCAATCGGTTTTTAAAACCCTGCTCTTATGTATGCAGACATCCAAGGATTACTGGACACTGAGGAAATCCTATAAACTGAACAACAGAGTTGCAACCAAAAAAACAGAAAGCAGCAAATTGGAAGAAACGGAGACTATGTAGTGGAAAATATGTTTTTAAACTCTTTATATATATATATATATATATATATATATCTCATCAATGATGTATATTTATCAGATGATGTGTCTACAAGTAAGTACATATACAAATATGTATATATAAATGAATATCTTAGTTATAGAGAGGTAAGAAAAGATGTTACAACCTTGGAATAAGAAAACAGGATCACACATATTTACACACATTCATATATATATGAAATATATATATGAAAAATCAAGAAAACATAGGTAAGGGGATTTTCTGAACACTGAAAATCTAGAGGCAGAAACATTGTTTAGGAATACTTAGCCTTAATCTTTCTTTTCTCCCACAGCTGGAGGTGTGGGCTTGCTGGCCCCATGTCTGACTCAAGAACCGAGAGAGCCAGATGTTAGTACACATTTTTGCATAGGTTGGTAAATTCTTCCTGCATGTCGATGTAAATTCCCAAGCATAATAGGACAGTGTAATAGCAAGAATTAAACTTCTCAGATCTGGCAAGACCCTCCATTGTGTGGGCAGCATCACTGGCAGCTGGAAAGCCCTCCTAAAGCCAAATGCTAAGCTGAGACACATGGATGATATCTGTCCTTGTCCTGTGTGGTCACTTTACTAGCAAAAGGACTTGACTTGTTGGACAATCAAATTGGGGATTTAATTGAACTTCAGAAAGGATATATATTCGTGCATAGTGATCAATCTGGAACCTAGACATGGGATTGGTGAAAAGACATCTCTTTCCGCCACAGTTAGGTTTGGGAAGGGGCACCAGGAAGTTGAAGGGAGGTTAGGTGGTCTGGAAAATAGCTCAAGGTGTGAGATTTGCAGGGTGTTGTATCAGTGGCGTCACCTGGGAAGCCCCAAAGGGGGTTAAAAAGCCACAAGAGGAGGGTTCAAAGTTTGGGTCATCCTGGTCTAGGGTTTCACTAGAGGGTGTAATCTGGACACTTGGGATGATAAAGTTGGAGAGCAGGATCTTCCAAGGACTCCCTCAAGCCCGGGCTGACAGTCTGCGACTTGCCGCTCGGAGAGAATGGCCCTCGAGGCTGCAGATGTGCAGGGGTGCGTGGAGCAGAGATAGCATTAGCTGTTGTTGACACTGTCTCTTGTGAAACCACTAAGAAAAAGGGAGGGAGACGGGTGCTACTTAAGTGTAGCAGTTAGCTGTCTGTACTACTTAACTTTAACTGCTTTAACATGTGAAAATTAATCTTTGCTTTTAGAGAAAAAGCTTTCTGAAAATGGTAACTGTGACCTCGGGGCTCTATGATTTGTGAAAATGGAGTTTTCTTTTTTCTTTTTTGTAAATGGTGTTCAGAAGCCATGGAAAAGGTGATTTCTAAGTGGAAAATTAAATGGAGTAAATTGAAATGATCTTGGGACAAATTAACTTAAATGCTAAATAACTAAATTCTGGGTTTCAGGCACAGTTTTGTTTGGGAGGACAGTTTTGCTGGACTAGTGTCAAGAGAGATAAAAGGAGAGGGATATCACACAGGGAGTCTCAGAGTTTAGAAGTCTCAGAAAATAGTTTCCTTATGGGTCACTTTAAAATATTGTCTTGAGGCTAAGACACCTGTGGTTTCTGAGGGACTACTAGCTCTGGTGGGGGTCCAGCCACTCGCCTGGACCTGGCCAGGCTGGAAGAGACAGAGAGGCAGGAGGAGAGATGGGTGTGAAGCCAGAGACCTGGGGAGGACACTGCACCTGTCAGCTTCCAGGCAGGTGGGCTCTGACAGAGGAAGGAGGGGCAGGAACTCAGAGAGGAAGGATTCAGACTCAGAGGAGGAGCTTCTCAGAAAGCAGAAGCCTGGTGAGCCTGCCCCAAGACAGATGGAGAGTGGCCCAACTCCGCTGACCTGCCTCCTCAGAAGACTGATAGCCCTTCTTGAGAGGAGCCACAGAATGGCCTGGGAGCCTTCCCCAGGAGGAAGTAGAAGCGTCTCTTCTGCTGAATGCACAGGGCAGGCTGCCAGGAGCCACACCTTCATCCAGTGTCTGATGGACTTGTAAAACGAACACCTTCTATATCTCAAAAGGCCCCCCCCCTTTTTTTTTTTCTGAAAATGCTTGGTTATATTTTCTGGCATTCTTTTTTTTTTATTTTTTTGAGGTAGAGTCTTGCTCTGTCCCCCTGGCTGGAGTGCAGTGGCGGGATCTCGGCTCACTGCAAGCTCCGCCTCCCGGGTTCTCGCCATTCTCCTGCCTCAGCCTCCCGAGTAGCTGGGACTACAGGCGCCTGCCACCGCGCCTGGCTAATTTTTGGTATTTTTAGTAGAGACAGGGTTTCACCATGGTCTCGATCTCCTGACCTTGTAATCCGCCTGCCTCGGCCTCCCAAAGTGCTGGGATTACAGGCATGAGTCACCGCGCCTGGCCTATTTTCTGACATTCTTAATCAACTTCCAAAAAATGGGTTAATTACTGACTATTAAATATATGATTTTATCTAAAGCCTCTTAAGAGATTGAAGTTCAGGATTAAAGCTCCCTGAGATAAAAGATCAATAAAGACACTAGAGCCCACAGAGATTAAGAGTTAAAGGAAAACTTTAGATTGCAATTCAAAAACACATATATGCTGGCATTTCTCTTTTCATGGTTGAGGTCAACTAAATGCATGGATACTATCTGAGATCCTAGATGTCCTCTCCCCAGGACTGCCTTTCATGGACATGCTACCCATGCAGTCACATAGGGCCCCATGTTTAGTTTACGGCTTTACTGTTGCTGTCTTAAAATTCTTAATCATTTTTTAACAAGTGCACCAGCATTTTCACTGTGCACTGAACACTGCAAATTATGTAGCCATGAGTATGTTCTTCAGTATTCCCCTGAAGAGCCTGAGATGTCTTTTTTCAAACAGTTGTCTGTTTTCAAACTTACTGAGGGGGAAATGAGTGTTTGGATTGCAAAGTTTAGAGTATAGTCCATAATGTTTGATTCAAGGGTAAAAAGAAAGAAGGAGAAAGAAAGAAAAGAAAGAAAGAAAGAAAGAAAGAAAGAAAGAAAGAAAGAAAGAAAGAAAGAAAGAAAGAAAGAAAGAAAGAAAGAAAGAGAAAGAGGAAGGAAGGAAGGAAAGGAAGGAAGGAAGGAAGGAAGGAAGGAAAAGAAGGAAGGGAGAAAAGACTTCCAAATATAAGGGCAACATTAAAATTACTGGTAGCTCAACAAAAGAGTGGACAAATGTATTAGTAAACTGTCATATCAGAGCATGATAAAGATACTTAGTAAAGATCAAGATAAATTAAAATCAACAGCATAAATTCTTGACCTTTAAAAAACATTTTTTGCCAACATGGTGAAACCCCGTCTCTACTAAAAATACAAAAATTAGCCGGGTTTGGTGACGGGTGCCTGTAATCCCAGCTATTCAGGAGGCTGAGGCAGGAGAATCGCTTGAACCCAGGAGGCAGAGGTTGAAGTGGGCCGAGATCGCGTCAATGCACTCCAGCCTGGGTGACAGAATGAGACTCCATCTCAAAAAACAAACAAACAAATAACACCAAAAAACCATTTTTTTTTTTCTATTTTGTGATTAAAGTAGCTACAAGTCCCAGTGTTACTCTACTGTATTTCCAGTTCTCATATAAAACAAGATAATGTGCATCCAAACACCAAGATTTCAGTCTCTACTGCAATTATTATTTAAAATAATCAAGACTCCTTGGAGAAGAGCTGATTCCATGTTTGAAGCAATGAACTCAAGATTGACTTGGGGCATCTTATAATCTTATTCCTTAAAAAATTCAACAATCTATTTTTGGCTTGTGGATGCTAAGCAAAGGAAGTAAGAACCATGAGAGCTAACATGGATTTGTTTGTTAAATCTTATAGTTCAGAAGAGTGATTTTGATTTTAGCAAACCATTTGTCAAAATCACGTGATACTGTCAATTCCTTGCAAATAGACAAAGAAATGTAGGGTGAGTTTTAGGACAACGAAATGGATTCAGAGCTCACTAAATAATAGATTAGATGATGATTTACAAGTGGACAGAAAGAATCCTGTGGCATTTAGAAAGACCTAATCCTTGACTCTTGGCTTTTTTAGTCAACATTTCTATCAACAACTAGAATGATGGCATGCTTATGAAATTTAGCGTGACACAAAGTCATAGGGTCAGCCAACCTGCTCTACAAGAGACAACATTCCAAAAGACATCTTCAGGTTGGAACAAGATATGAACACAAATGATTTGAAATTAATAAGAGGAAACATAAGATCACACACTTAGATTTAAAAAATAAACACACAGTCCATAATGATAAACACCTCATTTAAAAATATTTTAACAAGGAAGATCCAGGGCTGTTAGTTAACTGAAAACTCAAAATGCATCAACAGAATAATACGGATGCCTTTTTCAAAAAACCAATACATCTTAGGATGAATTATTGAAGTATCTAGAGCAGGGGTCAGAACTTTCTCTGCAAGGGCCAGATAGTAAATATTTAAGCCTTTATGGACCATATTGTCACAGTTGCTCAGTCCTGTTGCTGTAGTGGGATAGCAGCCAGAGAAAAGAGGTAAAGGAATATGCATACTTTATTTATGGAAACAAATTCAAATTTCAGATAATTTTCACATATCATGAAATATTCTTTTGATTTTTAAAAACTATTTTAAAATATAACTCATTCCCACCGCTCCCGACCAAAAAGCAAAAACCATTCTCAGTTTGTAGGCTGTACAAAGCAGGTGGCAATGGCTTTGGCTAGGGGGTTCAGTTTGCTGACTTTGGTCTAAATAAAAAGACACTACTCTGCATTGGTCAAAATATTCCTTGGTAAATGAGAGTCATTTATAAATTAAATGTTTCCCAGGGGTGATAATAGTGGAGGAGCTAGACACATTTACTTCATAAAAGAGAAAACTAAGGATAAGTATGAGGGATATGGAAAAATACTCAAAGGGCTGTCATGTGAGTACAAGCAGGTACTTTACCTGTGTTGTTTTACAGAGCAGGTATAATGAAAGGAAGTTCCAGGGAGGCAAAAGTTAACTTTGTGTAAAGAACAATTTTCATCAAACAGCTGTCCCATCATAAAATGGGCTGCCCCTTAAGGTTTTTGTGGCATGGACATCTTTCGAGAATGTTGCTGGAGGGATTCCCCACGGTAGATGGGAGGTGGGAATCAGTGAAAAATTCAAAAATGTTATTAAGAAAATCTAACCTTCAAAAATCCTTAGGACCTCTTGATTAATATACTTCTTTATTTCTTCAAATGAAACTGCATCAGCCTGAAGAAGGAAGAAAAAAGGTCTGTTAAAATAGAGCATAGCACAAATGAATAAAGAATAGAAATATTGGGTTGGAACTTCTGTAGAGATCCATTTATCAAGAAAAATGCTTTTGGCAGTTGACTATATTGGGCAATAAATATGTGTTGCTTTGACCAAATTCTGGGAAGAAGCTGAAGTGCATAATTGCTTTAAAAGCTATGGGCTGGAATCATAATCAGTGGTATCAACAGGTTTCCTATTAAATGGAGACACATGGCTTTATACGGTTAGGGAAGACATTCCTATTACTTCATTTTATAAGGTTAAATAATCTAAAAAGTGTAATCATGATGTTAGTAGTCTAACCACAATAACTTCTAGCCAATCCCTGGATGGCAAAGTCAATGTCTAACTGATACAATGTATTTTCAAAGGAAGACAACCTGGAACAGAACTGCAAGTATGCTGGATTATTTTCAAAAATGTTGTATTCATGGGACAAAAGCAAGTTTTACCCATTTCATCATAAAGTTTATTCTGTAACTTACACATTGCAAGTATATAGGTATTAAGTAATTTTCTTTTCTTAATTGGGATCTGGTAAAAGGAAGCAGGCAAATAATGTCAGCTGAATTTTCCACCTGTTGAAGTAAATCCACATGCATTTGACAAAGAATCTAACATTTATAACAGTAAGGTTTTATTATAATACCTTGATATTTTTAAAAGAGTTATTATTTTTTTCTTGATGGTTAGAATTTCAAAGTATTTTATTACTCTTCGTAGTTGGTGATTATTATCCAGGGGTGTATGTGTGGCATTAAAGACAATATGTTGAAGATTGGAGGTTGTGACAAAGGCAATAAGCCCCACTGCCAACTATCCACTTTGAGATATATACATGAACAAAGACCCTAACAGAAGATGGTCAGATGAGAGAGTTGGAAGCTCTATGGAAAATCGCCACGCAATATGAATTTAAGAATGAAGCAGAGCCTAATTAGATAGTGAGCCTTAATTTATAAACATTCCTGGGTAGGTTCCTCATCACTCTTCACTGAAAATTCCTCTATCCTGTCTGTGTGTAGATATGTGATAACAATATTGTTGTGGGGTTCCCTAACACAATGGTGCTAGTTCATTTGTAACAACAAACTGACTTAGAAAGCCAAAAAATAAAAATAAAAGCAATCCAATGTGACGGGCTTATAAAGTGATGATTCCTGTAGGACAGAATAATTCCAAGAATGTTCTATTTCATTAATGAACTTTAGTTAATGCATCTAATACCAATTACTGACACAACACCGAGAGCTGAAGTTACACAGGCTTTATGGAAGTGGAGTTTCAGGAGAGTGGCCAGAAATAAAGTATGAAAACTGTGTGAAAACTCAGTTTTGCTTTATATCTGGTATTGGTTGATTATCTGAGGAGAATGTGTCTTTAACTGCCCTACTTCACTTCAGGACCCTCCTTTCTTCCTAACATGGATATTTTCAGATTAAATTCCTCTGCAGAATAGCCACTCACCACTCCTCTTGAGGATTAATAAAGATGTGGGCTTCCTTCACTAAACACTCTTGGCCTAAGTGGTTTCTACTTCAAAGCACTACTCGTGGCAGATTTGTTGTTCTGATAGTCAACAAAATAGAGTATGAAACGGACACGTTTCATAGCAGTATGAAACAGGCATATGTGGTTTCTGTGTAGTATAGAGACATTAGAGATAGTACCTGTATTTAAAAGCACGGTTTTGAAGCCATCCAGACCTGGGTCTGATCCACTTAATAAATCTGTGACCTTGGGCAAGTCAATACTCATTTTATGCGTTTATAAAAGTCGGCTGAAAAGGATACCAATCCTTCCAGAATGATTATGAAGATCAAATGAGGTAATGTATAGTAAGTGCTTAGTAGAGGATCTGGCACATAACTTTAAATGACAGCTATTGTTGCCCTCACAGGGACCAGTTTAGGTTTGTTTTATTTATTTGAAAGGCATTATCATTGCTTTCATTGTAAAAGGGATACATGGTCAGTACAAGTCAGGAGCCCTAGGCTCTTAGCACTACTTACCGGAATGCCAGGGATGCCAGGAGAGCCTGGAGGGCCTTGGTGGCCAGGGGATCCCATTGAGCCCTTGTTTCCTGGTGGACCGATAGGACCGATGGCCCCCTTCATGCCTGTAAGGCCTGGTTTTCCCCGTTCACCTTGTGGGCCTCTGTCTCCTGGAATCCCCTGATCACCCTGTTAAGGAAAAAATAATAATAAAGAATAATCTCTTCTAGCATTAGCTATAGTTGAGAGCAAAAGTTCTGGATTCATACTGGCACTTATTAGCTGTTGGGCCTTGGATAAATAACTTAAACTCTCTGTGTCCTAGCCTCCCCTCCTACAAAGGGGCATATTAATAGTATCCATTAAATAGGGCTATTTTCAGAACTAAATGAATTCACCCAAGTAAAGTGCTCAGAACAATGCCTGGCACCTTGGCAGTACTTAATATACAAAAGATAGTGAGAATGTTAGTTGTACTTGGTTGCCCATCTAGGATGACGGCAGTTTTGAGAGTCAATACCAGCTATCACTTGAGGTCTGGGTCTCCTTTGCAATGATAAAGGAATGTTGCCAAGAGGATCTCATTACTGAGACTTTTCACTTAAAAAAACTTCAGGACACTCAAAATCTCTCCTAAATCATGTGCTCTCCCACCCGTGGCTTTCCCGTTTGTTTGGTCTTTATTAGACGCTTCAGGTTTGTTTTCTGTATTTGTGCTTTACACTTGTATGCATGTGCATGTGTGTGCATGTTTGTGTGTGTGTGCACGTGAGTGTGATCCCTGTGCCCTAAATATATACCCACAGGAAGGTGAGAAGGGAGAGCCATTGAAAAGATCAAAGCAGGTGACTGGGGGGAGGATGTCACTGAGATCATTTACTTGATAGTATAAATGAACTATAGAAGAATCAATTGGGCTGGGCACGGTGGCTCACGCCTGTAATCACAGCACTTTGGGAGGCTGAGGCGGAGAAATCACCTGAGGTCAGGAGTTCGAGACCAGCCTGACCAACATGGAGAAATCCCGTCTCTACTAAAAATACAAAAAAATTAGCCAGGCGTGGTGGCACATGTCTGTAATCCCAGCTACTCAGGAGGCTGAGGCAGGAGAATCGCTTGAACCCAGGAGGTGGAGGTTGCAGTGAGCCGAGATCACACCATTGCACTCCAGCCTGGGCAACAAGAGCAAAACTCTGTCTTAAAAAAAAAAAAAAAAACAAAAAACAAGAATCAGTTGAACAAGATGTCATAATTAGTAAAATATTATATTAGATGTGCCTAAATCTGATATGAAGCTTGCTTGATGCTGTTTTTTATCCTGGAATGTGTCTACTACTGTATGTGTTTGTGCAAGAGAGAATGAGAAAGAGAGAGAGAGAGAGAGAGAGACGGATCATGGCAGTTGCTTCAGTAATAAATTTTCAAATATTCAGTTGCATAACTCCAGGAGGTGATCCTCACACCAAATATGATGGAATGATGCTTGAAGCTGCCCTATATCTCATTATATTATTCTTTTAACTGTGACTACTCTGCAGAAGGCCAAACTCTATTTCTCTTGACTTAAAAAATAAAAATAAATGAACAGTTACAGAGATTTATGTGATCATAGACTCTGATATAGAAAGAAGCCATGTAGAAAGAAATAAAAGCAGTTGGGCCCAGTATCAATGCTACTGTCTTAGTTATAAAAATATATCTGCACACAGGTCTCACTCCAGCTCACATTTGGAGACATTTCTGAGATGACTAGAAAAAATATTAGCACACTTTGATCAATGATTAATATTCTGATCATGTGCAAGATAAATGCAATCTTTAACATATTAAAATTATTTTATAGGTTAGGTACAAAGATATTCGTTGTAGTGATGTTTATTATTATGACAACTAGAAGGAATCCAAATGCCCAGCAGACTAGGTAAGTGAAATAAGGTATGGTCAAAGAGTAGAATAACATACAGCAATTAAAAGGCAGATACAGATTTATATTTATAGACAAGATAATCAATATATATTATTAGGTGAAAAAAGTCATATACAAGACAGCAGAAGCTCCTTTTTGGAAAAGTATATGTTTCTATTAGTACATATAAATATATGTGTATATTATGTATTAGAGTGAGAGAGATGGAAATATGTCCAAATATCACAGGGCTTATCTCTGTGTAGTGGGATAAGGTAGATTTTTAAAATTTCCTTTTATTTATTTATTTTTAAATTTATTTTATTTTATTTTTTTTGAGGCAGAGTCTCGCTCTGTCGCCCAGGCTGGAGTGCAGTGGCACAATTTCGGCTCACTGCAAGCTCTGCCTCCAGGGTTCACACCATTCTCCTGCCTCAGCCTCCCAAGTAGCTGGGACTACAGGTGCCCGCCACCGCGCCTGGCTAATTTTTTGTATTTTTAGTAGAGACAGGGTTTCACTGTGTTAGCCAGGATGGTCTCGATCTCCTGACCTCATGATCCACCCGCCTCGGCCTCCCAAAGTGCTGGGATTACAGGCGTGAGCCACTGTGCCCAGCCTTTTAAAATTTCCTTTTAAATTTACATCATCTATATTTTCACATTTCCTTCAGTTATTACGGATGACTTGTATAATAATAAATAAAAGTTAGCAAACTAGACACCAGTATACAAATATATGTGCCCACACTCACATACAATAGCAACCCTTAATAGAATTACACTGAGTAACAATGTTTGAGTAACTTCTTGCAGTGGCATGACTCCACTAGAAATTAATTCTATTAATTCTAGTGGAAATTAATTCTAGTAGAAATTAATTCTACTAGAAAATGTTGAGGTTCATTCAAGGAAATAAAGAGAAATTGCAATAATGACATTAACGTTCCAAACAACACAAAAACACATAACATAATTGGCATTACTAGTAACTTTACTATACTTTCAGTCACCCTTTCCATTTCTCTAACCCCTCACACCACCTTCTTTACTTAGTTTTTCTGAATGTCAGCAGCTCTCAATTGCACTGATTTTGCTTCCCAGGAGGCATTTGGTGATGTCCGGAGACACTTTTGGTTGTCACAACTGGAGGGATGGTAGTGCTACTGCATCTAGTGGATGAAGGCCATGGATGCTGCTAAGCATTTTACAGTTCCAAAAGAACCAACCACAACAATTATCTGCCCCTGAATAATCACAGTGCTGAGGTTGAGAAACCTTACTCTAGATAAAAAGAATATGGGTGATGGTTATAGTAGAGATATATGTCTGAGACACGAGGATAATAAAAGCTTTCCAAATTTAAATAGCAAAGTATACTTGGCTGTGTACAAAGGCCAACTACATAGATGTAACCACATAACTTGCTCTGGGTCCTTTGTCATATTTAATATCTAGTAGAGATCTTGGATCACCTACACCCTAGCCTTTATAGATTTGGTGATTTGCAGGGGTCTACACACATAATTGTGTAACTCAAATGATGGGACAGTTGTAACAGACTTGAATAAAAATCACAATAGTAATATACATACACGTTCTCCTTTGGGGCCTCTGTCTCCAGGCTTACCCATGATGCCCTGAAAAAGAGATACCAACATGAAAATCACTGCTTGCCAAGATTTTTCATCAGTCTGATTAATCTAAATGTTGGTAGGTATTCTGGATGCAGTATCCATCATAATTTTTATTTTAAATTATATTTCCCATACCTGAGCACCTGGTATTCCATCTTTTCCATTTATTCCCTATAAAGAAAAAAAGGATTAATATTTCTAATTCTGCATTAACATAGTTAAACACAACAAAAGAGTAAAGTTTCAAGGACAGTTCCTTAATCATATTTCTACTGAGAGCTTGGTAAAGCAAGGTGGTAAAATGGAAAACAAATAAACAGAATCAGAGAGTCCTGAGTTCAGATTCTGACTCTGTCACTTACTAGTCCCATTAACCTTTTTGGGCAATTTACTTAACCTCAATAGCATCAGCCTCTTCACTAGTGAGGAAAATAAATAACCTTAAAACTAAGAATTAAGTGAAATAACATGAAAAATGCATGGTCCTCTATAAGTAGTGAACAAAGATTATTTTCCTTTTTTATTCTTCTGTTAGGTCATCCTGAGAAGTAAGAAGGTGCCTCATGGCACAGATGGCTGGAGTATGACATTTTTGTTACCTTTTAACAGGTTTTCCAGCACAGAGTATCATTCTCAGTAAATGGTCTCAGTTGCTGCTGGGGAAATTTCATAACATGGCCAGAGTATGATCCTACTACGAAATAAACTGTCAGAGAACAATTGTTATTTTTCAGTCAGAAATATGAAAGATAAGCAAGAAATGTATAATCATGGTTTTTGGCAGTATTAAATAGTTACTTTTTATTAGAAAACTGGAAGTTTCTTGAACTTTAATAGGGAGTTCTAGAAGTCATAATGAAGCCTAGTCCTGCTTAAAGATTTTAAGACTGAGAGAACTATTGGCTGGGAGATATAAGAAGGAAAAGTATTTGAGGTCAAATCAAATACCCAGGACCCAACAGCAGGTGTGTTTTTGAGATCTGATTTGAAGAGGAAGATCAAGGTGAGGAATATGATTTCTTAGCCAGCAGGCAATTGCATGGACAAGCTCCTCTAAAAGCCCGAGGGACTTTTATTGTGCTGGAATGGATTCTGTGGGATGGAACTGTAAAGAACTGCGTGTTTTCACTGCTATAAATTACGCTGAAATCTGTCACAGTTGACAACCCAACCATAGTTCGCCAACCTTTCTGAACCATCCTGGGAATTATTGAGAGTACGTTAACTAAGGACATGTTACCTGAAGTGTATGGTTCAAAGAATTTATTACATTCAGACACACGAGGAACAAAGATAAAGCTGATTAAGGAGAGGATGTGAAAGAAACAGCTGTGTCACTTGAATAAAAGAAGATAAATCTAGTGTAAAAATGTAGTCCATGTTTTTGGTAACAATATAAGAAAAGAAGTAACCCTATAACCTGTTTTTTGTCTCCAGTAATTTATCAAAGACTATCATGAGTGTTCTCTTTTGTATAGGAAGGTGTTACTTTCTATCCGCAGGGAAGCCCTGCTGTCAGAGATTTTTACAATAACTCATATGTATTTGCTCCTCTCTACCCTCATCTCATTCATCTGGCAGAGCCCCATTCCTGAGCACATCCAACTTTCTGCCTACCTCACGTCTGCATCTGAGCAGTGGACTGGCTGAAGAAAACCACGTATCTTTGCTCGCTTGTTCCAACCTAAATGTACGACAGCAGATTGCAAGCAGCCCCCTCAGCATTACCAGGTCATCCTACTGTATTTCTCAATTTGACTCCCCTTCTATCTTTCCAAAAGTACTCTTTCACACATTTTCCTGTCTCTTCCAACCTCCATCATCACCTCCCCACTCCTCACACTTGGACGACCTCCCTTCTTCGTTCACTAATAAACAAAAGAGACCCCTCTCACCATCCCTCCACCAGTTGTATCAATCTTCATGGATTTGCACCCCAACTTTGGCACCCCCACACCCCACAGTTAGGAAGGGTGACATGCCCCTGTTTCCAGTTAAGACCATTCCCACTTGTGAGTATACCAGTTCTACTCAAAGTAGTCTTCACTCTCCCGTGTCATCAAATTTTTCTCTCTCAACTGGATCATTCTTACCAAGATACTAAAATGCGGTGATCTCTCCCACCAATGACCTCCACATTTCTAATGCAGTAGAGAATTGTCAGCCCTCATGTTACTTATCTGTTTGTTGATCACTCCTTTCTCCTTTCTCTTAAAACAGTTCACTTGACATCCAGGAAACCTCACTTGCCTGATTTTCTTCCGGTCTCTCCGGCTGCAGTTTCTTAGCCTTCTTTGTTGGGTCCTCTTCCTAACAGTTGAAGTGCTCTCTTCCCTTACTATCCACAGTGACTCCACTTTTCCAGGCTCAGGTTTAGATACCCTAATTGGTCTCACCAATCCTGGCCTCTCCTAAATATTCATGGTGTACTTGACATCTCCACCTGAATATCTACTAGTGCTTCAACATGAACACATCCAAAACAGAACTCTCGGCTCTCCCTCCCAATCCCACCTACTTACCTTCAGTCTGCCCCATTTCACCAAACAGCAGCACTCTCACACTGTTGCTCAGACCCTACACCACAGCTGTGATTGGTCTCTTTCCCTCACACTTTGCTAGATTAGTCTACCAGCAAGTTTTCTTGCTTGCTGTCTCTCCCTTCAATGTACATCCTAAATTCCTCTACTCATGGCTGTTCCCACTGTCATTACTTCTCGTGGAGACGATGGAGATGTTTCCTTACTGCTCTGTCTTCCTCTACCCTGCTCCCTACAGCCTACTCTCCACACAATGTCAGAGTGATCCTGAAAATGTTCAATCATTTTCATTCTTTGCTACAAAAGCTCCAGTGGATTTCCATCATATTTCAAATGAAATCCCAACTTCATTCCCTGGCTTGGAAGTTCTTCATGGTCTGGCCACTGCCTACATCTCCCTCCGTATGTTTCCCACTCTTCCTTCACTTCGTTCATTCCTGACTTCATGCCTTTTGATGAGGTTCTTGACCTCATCAGGCTCGTTTTGCTCCCAGCCATTTCTTTTTCCTGAGACAATGGTCCCCTGACCTTCCCATGGCTTGACTTCTCACTTTATGCAGGTTTCTGTTCAAATTGCAGGCAAATCTTCTCTGAGCCCACTATTTGAACAATATTCCAGAGCTTTACTTTACTTATACCCTCCTCTACTTGAAACTGTGTGTGTGTGTGTGTGTGTGTGTGTGTGTGTGTGTGTGTTGTTTTTAATCCGTTTTCCTATACTAGAATGCAAAAGCTATGAGTTGTTAGCACCTAGATCAGTACCTAGCATGTAGGAGGTGTTCAAGAAATATCTGGTGATGAACGAATTGCTTTTTGCATAATCTCCTGGGGACTCAATGGCAGGCTTTAATGATGTGCCTTGCAGGGGATGGGAATGATGAGGTAAGAGGGGGCAGTGAATTAAACTAATATTATTGAGTACCTCCCATAGCCAGGCACTGGAAATGCTTTCCATATGTCATGGCACTTAAGTGACTCATAAAATCCTTTGAGCCATAATTCAGACCCAGATCTTCCTGACTCTAAGTTGCATTTTCTTCATGTTGTCTTCTGTGGGGAAATGGTGGCCACCAACCCTGAAGGTTTCACAGAGGTGCCGAACTGACCTCCTGAATTCTGTGCTGCTTGTTCACCTCGCCTTCTTTCCCGTACACACCACAGCAAATAAATCAGCAGTGACCTTCTATAAAGCATAACTCTGAGAGTGAGGTGTGTCTTATTCATCTTAGATCCCCTCGCTAAGGGCCCACACATTCTCAGCAAACAGCAGTGACTAGATGAATTTATGTGGGACTGAATTAGTCAGAATGATTATTACAATGTCACATCAACACCACAGATCAGTAACCAAGAGCTCTTTTAGGACACAAGGGGATGAGACATTCACCAGTAGTGATTTAGGAAAGTGTAAGAAAACAAGGCCTATATACAAAGGAGGAAATTTGATAAAATAACTTCTACTTTAGGATTTGGCTTAACATACAGGTATTATATCTATAAGTCTTTGCTTTCTTTATACTTTAGGACGTGACAGGCCATTATATTTTCTTTAAGTCTGTTGAAAACATTAGGCTTAAAAAATAATGAGTCAGGCCGGGCGCGGTGGCTCAAGCCTGTAATCCCAGCACTTTGGGAGGCCGAGACGGGCGAATCACGAGGTCAGGAGATCGAGACCATCCTGGCTAACACGGTGAAACCCCGTCTCTACTAAAAAAATACAAGAAAATTAGCCGGGCAAGGTGGTGGGCGCCTGTAGTCCCAGCTACTCGGGAGGCTGAGGCAGGAGAATGGCGTGAACCCGGGGCGGGCAGAGCTTGCAGTGAGCCGAGATCGCGCCACTGCACTCCAGCCTGGGGCACAGAGCAAGACTCCGTCTCAAAAAAAAAAAAAAAAAAAATGAGTCAGATTTCCTGACACTTAAAACTCTCACCGTTTTCAACACTGTTTAAGACATAAAGATACCACACACAGATCTAGGGAACTCAATGAGAACTTCCGCCCATGCCATCAAAAATCCATCTGCACAATCTTCTTAGTTCTTGGAAACTGCTTATTCAAATCTCAGAATTTCTGAGGTGGTAGATGAGCAGATAATGTTAGAGCATTTCTCTAAGTAGCATATTTCAAGTAGTATGAAGTACTTACTGGCTTTCCTGAGGGTCCTTCTGGTCCAGGGAAACCTATATCTCCAACAGGTCCTCTCTCACCCTATAAACACATCCACAGACAAAAATTAATTGCCAAGAAATGTTTTAAAACTGCATGCAAGTACAACACAAGTACAACTGTCACGAAAGTAACTGCCAACTCACCGGTTCCCCTGGAACTCCTGGAGGCCCTGGGGCTCCAGGTTTCCCCTGGCAAGGCAATTGAAGAGAAATGTTAGGAGCCAAATTGCTGAACGACACCATATGCTTCTCTTCCCCCAACCCCAATTGAGTTTAAAGTGCTCCCAAGGATGATGCTCTCCAGTGGCATCTCTAGCCAGGTGTGGTGGCTCACGTCTGGAATCCCAGCACTTTGGGATGCCGAGGTGAGGGGATCACTTGAGGTCAGGAGTTTGAGACTAGCCTGGTCAACATGGTGAAACCCCGTCTCTACTAAAAATATTACAAAAATTACCCAGGCATGGGGGCACGTGTCTGTAATCCCAGCTACTCGGGAGCCTGAGGCAGGAGAATCACTTGAACCTGGGAGGCGGAGGTTGCAGTGAACTGAGATCATGCCATTGCACTCCAGCCTGGGTGACAGAGTGAGACTCCATCTCCATAAATAAATAAATAAAGTGGCATTTCTAAGGGGACAGAGTCTGGGGAACATACAGTCAACTCCACAGGCTGTAAGTTTCAGACTGGGGTGCAGTTCTTTGAATACATATTTGTGTGGATGGTAGAGAGTAGGAGAGGAGAATACTTTTGAAAATATTAGCCCAAAGTATCATCACTATTGGAAATCCCTCTTGTGCTTATTTTCCTGGCAGCTCCTCTTTACTTTGGGAGTGGAGAAATGCACACAAAACATCTAAGAAGTTTTTTTCTAGGCTTTGAGTTTCACAAGACAGTTTTTAAGTTCATAGTAAGACAACCTAAAAAAATCATATTTGATTTGAAAAGCCATGTTTTGTTCGCAGGAAAAGAAACAGATTAGTTTGTGTCACTACACCGTGGCTTGGACGACTGATCCTGGAGCAGACAGACCACAGGAAGGGATGAGAGGGGCAGATGGTCCAGTGGAGACTGAAAGCACACAAGGCCCAAGTGTGCAGGCGAGGCTTGTGGGGTTGCCTCTGAGAAGGAACCACCTCCTGTCCCTTGGACCTAATGTGGCTGGGAAAGACAGACGACGTGGGATGTAGGTGTGGGGCTGAGACCTGAGAAAGCCAAGTAGGTTTTGGAGAAATATGAAAAGAAATGGGCTTTTTCCGACTTGCTGCTTAGAATTCTGGAAGAAGATCCCTCCATAGGTACAGATACAGTGCTGAGTGGCAAAGCTAGGCAGACAGAGAGTTAGAGAGAGCATCCCTGGGTCCTCATAGCTTGTGTGTGCTGAAGTTGTTGGGGGCCTGAGTGGGAAGATGTGTTAGAGCTGAGAAGGCCAATGTCCTGAAGATTCTTACTGTGGGACATGGTGGGTATGGAGGGCTCGGGCATTGGGATCTGAGACGAAGAGATCAGGGACATTGATGGAAGTCATCCCTAAGGTCAGGTAGGACCAGCGGAGAACTCAGAGCATCCAGGGGAGAACGTGCTGACTGGAAGCCCCACCACCCCACCACCAGCACTCACAGGCACTTCCTCCTGCAAACCCACATGCCATCCTCAAAGAAAGGCAAAGAAAGAAGCTCTAGGGGAAATCCCTGGTTAACCCTGAAAATACTGGAAAGGGATAGACTGGTCTGTTCTAGAAGAGCAGGATTGGGTCCCCTTGGTAATCAGCTGAGTGACCAGTGTGTCTGCGTGGGCAGGCCCCAGCCTTGCTTCAACTAGAACAATCACCATTTTTCAAAAAAATTTTTTATCATGGTAAAATATACATAACCTAAAGTTTACCCTCTAAACCATTTTTAAGTGTACACTTAAGTGGCACTAAGTACATTCACACTGTCATCTAGCCATCACCATAGTCTATTTCTAGATTCTTTTAACGATTTTATCTTCTGAGTCACAGAAGGGCCAGTTATAAAAATCAAATATGCATCTTTAACTGAACGTATTTGTAGCATGTAAAATTTTTACCCTTTCCTATTTATGTAATTTTCAGTCAATGCTTTTATTTTATATTATTTTTTGAGACAGGGTCTTGCTCTTTTGCCCAGGCTGGAGTGCAGTGACACGATCTTAGCTCACTGCAATCTTTGCCTCCCATGCTCAAGTGATCCTCCCACCTCAGCCTCCAAGCAGTGGGATTAAAGGTGCCCAGCTAATTTCTGCACTTTTTGCAGAGACAGAGTTTTGCCATGTTGCCCAGGTTGGTCTCTAACTCCTGGGCTCAAGTGTTCTGCCCAGCTTGGCCTCCCAGACTGCTGGGATTACATGTGTGAGTCCACTGTGCCTAGTCAGTTTATGTTTTTAATTATGACATATGAAAACTGCTTTTTAAGTAAATATATCAGATCTTAGACATCCAACGAAGAGGCAGGCTAGCCTCTTATCTCAATAATGCTGCCTCTTTGAAAAACATATTTGGAATTTCTCATTTGAATTGCCTGTTGCCACTGTTGCACGTCTTTTAAATACTTTCAATGGTGGCCAGTATTTTTTCCTAGAAGATAAGCTTAATTTAGGGTAATAGCAAAATGTAATTTGTAGACACACCGGGGTGAATACAATGAAAAAATTAAGCCTTATTTTGTCACAAGGAAACAAAAATTCAAATCACAGGATGTGAGTATAAGAGGAACAGGTTGTAAGGGTTCTCTAAGGACACTTCCAGAAACTGATTTCCAAATATGTTGCTGGGAATGGCTGTGAGTGGGGCAGTGGTGAGGGAATAGAATTAAGTGTGTAGTCAACTTTCAAGAATACTTCCTTTTATAAAAAATTTGGAAGGGCTTTTTAAAGAAGATATTTTCATGCTACTTTTACAGTCATACACATATTTGACTTGATCTATAATGGCTACGTAAGGGAATGTCATCATCTACAAAGGATGCAGATGATGGATGAGGCTCTATTTTGTGTTGTTAGACTTAGAAGTTAATGGAGTGAAGCAAAGTGGCTCTGAGTACTTTGTGGGATGGCAGTGGGTGATGAGCAGGGCTTTGGGTGGTGTTGGGTGTCAGTAGATCTCAGTGGGTGACTGTGGGTGGTGATGTTAGGACCCTTATCTTATCTTCTTATTTTCTTGTGATACAAGCCCATGGTTTCCATTGACTTTCCTGTAATGTTATCCTGGACCTGCCCTGCAGGAGCACCTAGCAAGAGGATAAATGGCCTCTTATTCATAAAGCATGACCACAAAATTTTAATTAAAGCATCATGAATGAAGATCAGAATGATCTCTAGGGTTCAGAGAAATAATTTCAGCCTTTCCTGGAGCACTTCCTATTCATTTGAAAAGACCTTGATGAGATTAAAACGTTTGACACTAGAGAGCAACAAAAATGATTGAGAGGATTGAAGGGCTAGTTTACGAGGAAACATTAGCAGCAATAAAGCTCTGCTAATAACACTGGGCTAAGGAATAACTCAGGCAGATTGCAACTTAATACAAGGAACTTGAAGTACATGCCTGAGGATAAGAACTCTGTCTTTTGAAGACTGAGAAACCTTGAAATATGACAAGAATAGAGAAACACAATAAACTCTCCAAAGCTGTGCTCATAAATTAATGTATAGTAACTGGGTTTCCTCTCCCCTCCATGAAAGTGACTTGAGAAGAAAATAAAAGAGGACAAAAAACAAACAAACAAAAAATTAAGAAATAGAGGATTCTGGAGGTGGAAAATACAGGTGGCATTATTTATGAAACTAGAATTGTTAGGAACCTAATGCCATGGGAATTATGGTATGCTCGCCTGCCCGTCTCGATCCCTGGCCACAGGTGTATCATGGAGATAGAACCGTTTACCTGTGAAAGTTATGTGAAATAATCTGAACTCACCGACATCCCTGCTATTCCTGGGGGACCTGCTGGGCCTCGATCTCCCTGTTGGGATTTAAAAATATTACTACTTTAATGACATCAATGAAGTCTTTAGTTATGAAATTAATTCTCAAATAATAATTTGGATTTGGTAAAGCTTTCCTTCGGATCTGATAAGTGTTACTGATATTAGCTGGGGTGAAGCTAGTGTGTAGATGGAAAAATAGCAAACTGAGTGGCTAATTGCCAGCTGAACTTGTTACAGCTTTTTTATTTTCCATAAAACTAAACTAAATAATAGTTTTAATGAAAGCAAGCATAGATGTTATCATTTCTGTGACCTATTTTAATGTCCCTTTACATACTTATAGCTAAAATCAGTCAATATTTTTATTCCACATGTTCAAAAGATAATTACTGTTACTTAAAAGATTAAGCACTTTGAGTGTCTTCCAACAAGCTTTTCCTATCCTTGTCTCATTGGATGTAGAGTTAGAATAAAATGATCTACAGCTAATGATTTGTAGTTCTCATTTGGCCAATTAGAAGATCCTTTGAACTGCTCTGAACAACAGAATGACTCAACTCCTTTTAAGAGCCGATGTGATATTTTAGATAAAGCTGACAATGCTAAAAATACTAACGACTATATATATATGGGATAATAAAATGGCAATTTCATTGGGCAGAAATTGAATTTAAAAAACTTCATAACTTTACTCAGGGACATAAAAGGCTTGATTTAATGAAGAGATATGCTTTGTTCTTGGAGAGCAAGACAATGTTGTAAAGGTGTCATTGCTAACTAAACTAATTTATAAATTTAATGCAATTCTTACAAAATTGCAGTTTGATCAAATGATACTAAAGTTTACTTGGGATAATAACTTGAGAGGATAAAAAATTAAAAAAAGAATAATAAAGAGATACTAGTAATATCAACATTTAAAGATATAATAAATAAAGCTATAATGGAATATTGGCATAAAATTAAGTAGCATATCAATATACTATAACAGAAATATCAGAAACAGACTAGCATTTATAACAGGATTTTATTTAACAAATAGTTCTAATAATTGGATAATTTCTTTGAAAAAAGTTTGATTCTTCTCTTTATATTATATCCCATATGAATTCCACATAGATTTATATAAAAATAAAATAATATAAACTATAAAAGTTCAAAGAACATATTAGTGACACTCTGATCTTGGTTGAAAATAAAAGTAAAAGTCATTTTGTGCATAAAAGCAAAACAAGAAATCATAAAGAAAAATAGTGTTAGATTTGATCACATTAAGGTTATATTTACAATAAGATTCAACATAAAAATGAAAGGCAAAGACCAACTAGGATGAAAACTCCAACACATAAGATAGAATTAATGTCTTTAAGATATGAAGCATACCCATCCTCAAAAACAAAAAAATAACTAATAGAAAAATTGGGTAAAGGACATAAACAGGCAATACACATCAATTTCCCTCTGTTCCTTTTGAATTATGAAATTTTCATTTTTAAAATTAATATATTAGAACTTTGCATTAAATGAAATAGTTGCATGCCTCATGCCTCTCATTCCTTAACCACTACCCTTGAACAAACTTGCCTCTCATTTTCATAGTTACACCTGGCATTTTGTCAATAAAAATATTTTTTGCCCATCCATAATCTCAATTTCATGCGTTCCAACTTTGGACCACCATTCCACATTATTCTAACTCACTCTTTGAGTACCTTGAACCCCTAAACCCTAATCCATTGATGGTACACCTTTGTTATCTTTCACTCCCTGGATGGCCTCTCTCTTTTTTGCCTAGTTAAAATTCCATGGTTACTTGTTATAATCAATCCCTTGTGCATGCCAATAAGCCAATAAGGGTCTTGTCCCATTATTCCTTCCAGTACTCACCTGTCAAAAGCAGAACATTGTTTAAATCCAACTCCCCTCCTATTCTGTGTCTTTACCTGAATGTCTGAACATGGCTGGAAAAGCACATGTAGTCCTGTTTTTTTTTTTTTTTTTTGAGGTGGAGTCTCGCTCTGTTGCCTAGGCTAGAGTGTGATGGCAAGATCTTGGCTCACTGCAACCTCTGCCTCCTGGGTTCAAGCAATTCTCCTGCCTCAGTTTCCTGAGTAGCCAGGATTACAGGTGCCTGCCACCATGCTTGGCTAATTTTTGGTAGAGATGGGGTTTCACCATGTTGGCCAGGCTGGTCTTGAACTCCTGACCTCAGGTGATCTGCCCGCCTGGCCTCCCAGAGTGCTGGGATTACAGGCGTGAGCCACTGTGCCCTGCCAGCACACGTAGTCTTGTTGAGAAGTCTCACTTCTGTTCATGACCATGAACCTCAAGAGGGTCCTTAGGGCTGAGCACTAATCACACTTCTGCGGTCCCTGAACCCTCTCTCTTTCCTAGAGGACCTTCTCTCTAAATCCCCAACCTCTTTCCCTACTTTGCTCTCGGATAATGGTCTTGCTTCCTCTTTATCTTAGAAAATTTAAGTAATCAGAAAACAACTTTTGTAGACTCCATCCAATACATCTTCCCACCTATCAGCCTCTGCCCCCATACTCTGCTTTCTCCCCTTTCACTGTAGATAAACTATTCTCTCTGAAGCCAAACCCTCCATATATGCACTAGGTCCCCTCCCCTCTAGGCTACTTAAAGACATTGGTCGCACACTCTCTCCTCTCTCTCCAGCATCATCATCCCCATCTTCCCCTTTACTGAGTCATTCCTTTAGCATATAAGCAGTCTGATATTTCTATTATCTTCAAAATCTATCTGATAAAACCATGACCCTACTTCCTCTAGTAGCCTCTGGCCTATTTATTTGCTAGCCTTTGTAGCAAAACTCTGTGAGCATTATTTATACTGACTTGCTGTCTCTATTTTCTTTCCTTGTTCTCTCTTAAATCCATTCAAGTCCACAGTTGCTCCTACAATATAGTGAAATAATAATTTCTCTGGTCAAGGTCATCCATGACCTCTACATTGCTAAATCCAATGTTCAATACTTGACCTTTCTACCTGGCCCCATCCCCATTCTACTTGACCTATCTGCAGTATTTGAGACAGGTGATCACTCCTTTGCCCTTGATTCATTATTCTCTCTTGGATTATAGGATACCAAGTTTTTCTCCTACCTCCCTGGTTACTTCTTAGTCTTCCTTGCTCCTTCCTCCTTTTCTTCTTGATCTTCTAATACTGGAGGGCCTCGGGGCTCAATCCTTGACTCTTTTTCCTTTCTAAAAACTCTATTGTCATTCCCTTGGTAATCTTATCTAGTCTTCCGGCTTTATGACAGCATCTCTATGCTTAGAACAGCCAAATTTATATCTCCACTTAGACTTCTTTTCCACACTCCATACTTTTATATCATACTGCCTACTCAATACCTTCACTTTGCTGTCTAACGGATATCTCCAAATTTGGTCTCATGTACAAAATTAAACTCCTGATAATTCCACCCCTTCAAAATAGGCTTTGCTCATAGCTGTCCTCATTTCAGATGATGTCTGCCCTATTTTGCAAACTGCTCAGGTCATAAAACTGAGGGTCCTCTTTGACTCCTCTTCATTCTATAATAATCCAATCAATCTGAAAATCCCATCAGTGCTACCTTCAAAATATATCCATATCGAGGCATTCTCACTGTCTCCACTGTTTCTTCTCTGATCTGAGCCAACATCAACTGGCACCTGGATTACTGGATATCTTTTAACTGGCTTCCGTACTTCCACTCTTGCACACCCTCTGGCTGCAAGCTCCCTCATGCCACTATTCAGAAATCACTGATGAGTGCATTTTACACAGAGTGAAAGATAAAGGCCTTGCAATGACTGTTAAGCCTTTTTATTAGTGTTTCTCAAACTTCCTGTGGTAAAAGAGCAATCTCTTATTTATTTTCTAATATATCATGAACAAAGATAATTCTACCATCACATGCTTGCTAGACATTTTAGACTAATTACTGGACATGTTTTTAGGTGCTTTACTCTCGGTCTCTGTACTAACCTTGCCACCGAACCCGTAACAAAGGGTCTGCAGACTGGCACTGGTTCTCCACTGGCTGTACATTGAGTAGCACTGCTCTACACGAGGAGTCCACTTCTCACCTCCACCCCCGCCGCTCTGACCTCATCTTCTACGACTATCCCCTCACTCCCTCCCCTGGTCTCTTTGGATACACATCAGGAAATCTTATGTCTCGGGCTCTTTAGACCTGCTGTTTCCTCTTCCTGGAACATTATTCTTCCAGACTGGAGGGGACTTGGCTTTCCCTCTCACCTCCTTCAGGTCTTTGCTCAGATACTGCCCTCCTACCCCCTCAGCACTCCTGATCCTCCTTAACCCAATCTACTTTTTGTTTTTTTCCATAGCCCCAACAATAAGATGTAATTTTAAAATGTTTATTCTTTTAGTTTCTATATCCTTTTGCTAGAATGTAAGTCCCATGAGTACATACATTTTTGTCTGTTTTGTTCCTTTATATATTCCTAACCTAAAACAGTTTTTGGCACATTAGGTGCTCAGTAAACAATTTTGAATGTTGAATAAATGAACACATTTCTAACTTCTGTGCTTACCTTTACACCTGGAAATCCTTCTAATCCTGGCAACCCCATTGCACCAGGCTCTCCCTGTTAAATATGAACATAAGAAATGCAGGAGCAATAATCAAAATGTTTTTAAGCATTGGTTTCCAAAGCAAAGATATTTTTTGCTTAACCTTCCCACCCCAAACATTGATGTGTAATTTAGCAAGGAAATGATATGCCCTGTTTTTAAGCAACGTATTACTGCATTTGGTGTTTGAAAGTAGTTTGAGAGTGAAAGCTATTCTCCGGAGAGGTATATTTTCTGATTAATCATTTTTATTCTGATTGAGAACCTAATCAGAATGAATCCCTCTGCTCAGTGATAACTCCAATTTCAGTAAGAACTAGAATGAAAGACGGGGCTTTAATAAAGTTTGCCAATTTGTGAGCTACCTGGTGCTGCTAGATTTTCAGAGAATAAGAATAAACTGTTTAAGAGTAGATGAAGATGGAACACTCAAAGCAGTGTTTATCATCTTTAAGTAATCTCTGCAGCTGGACAAGAATTGTGAATGCTTAAGAAGTTGACCCCAGGATCATTATCTCCAATAACACTAAAAGTTATTGCTCAAGTTGATGAGTCACTGGAAGGGGGTAGATTAGTGTTTTCTATTTTAAAAAATCTTTACATGTTCTAGTGTATGATCCCAGGCTAACTGGAGCCTGTAGACCCTCAAGGAACACATTGGGAGAAACTGTGGTGAAAGAAGTTGCTAACTTTTAACAAAAAAAGCATTAGGGAAGGAGTGTTCAATATTTTGGCTTCCCTGGGCCACAATGGAAGAAAAATAAGTGTCTTCCAATAAAATACACTAACACTAATGATAGCTGATGAGCTAAAGTAATCACAAAAAAAATTTCCTAATGTTTTAAGAAAGTTTACAAATTTGTGTTGGGCCATATTCAAAGCTTTCCTGAGCTGCATGTGGCCCACGGGCCATGGGTTGGACAAGCTTGCACTAGGGCTTTAAGTTAAAAAAGAGATAAAGTGGGGAGTTGTTTGATGCCTGCTTGTTAATAAACTAATGTTCACTGCAAATATTTTCTTAGGACACTGGATGCTTTAGACATAATCACGAAGAAACAGAAGCTTTCAAATTGTATTCTATGTAAGTGTATTTTCACATACATAATTCTAATCTGCTTCAAAAATATTACCAAGGATATAACTTCATTATTATTTACAACATTGCCCTTATTACAGAATACTTAATGAGTGAGCATATGAATTGATATGCTTTCTACGTTTCAGAAATCCTTTAAAATGCCCCCTAATATATAACTTCATAATTGGTTAAAAAAAAAAAGTTCAGATTCTGTTCTGCATAAAGTTCTGTAGAAGAGTCCCTAGGTTGCTGACAAAGGAAACACACTCTTTGATTCTCTTTGTTTACATTCTCAACAGTCCTTAAGACAGAGAAGGTGCTCAATCAATCAATAATTGCTTGAAAGTAGCTAATAATTAAATATTTAATTAAAGATCACTTATAAACTGAATACTAAAGGAACGAAATGGAGCATCTCAGAAGATAACAAATTCAATTAAGGGTAATATTCCTCTAGAAAGGTTTATGGAGAAGATTAGAAATAGTGAGACAGATCTATTGTCACGGGATTTGAAGAATGTTGGAAGAGCAAATTTCCCACCTTAAAAAGACTTCTCAAGTTTTTGCTCTGTGATCTACAGTTCTATCATTCCTGGATTATTTCTCTGGCATGAACTATTATTTTTCCCTACAGGACAGATGGTGGGAGAAGGTGAGAGTTGCAGGATGGTGCTGACAGAGAACCCAAGAGTAACTTCAAAATTTTATCTAGGATAAGCCTGAATGTGTACACTAAACGTGTATTTAATTTCATGATTGCAGTTTTCTGTTTTTGTGCTTCACTCTCTTAATTCACATCTCTAAAAGCAAGGAACACACTTCCATCAGTTTTCTTTATCCTTTGTTGCAGCTAAGAAATTTGAAGACTAATCTTCAAATTCTACTCAAATAGGTCTACATTTTTGTTGCCAGCCCCTTGTCAATGCCAGTAAATTTTAATTTATCCTTTATTATAATACTTAAAAAGTTCTTATCTTAATCTGCAGTTATTAATGCAAGAACTTCAAATAATGTTCCCAAAAAGTCAGTGAGAAGCCTAAGTACTCTTAAATGACTCAGAGAAGCTGTTTTGTGCATATGAGTATGAGAGGGAAAGACCAGGAGGACATTTTTTTATCAACAAGATGTAAGAAAATTAAAATTAGAATGAAGCATATAGTTGGTTTCAGGTAAAGACAGGGTAGACAGAGTGCATGAATAGTAAAACAAAGGACACTCTGAATTACAGAATATGATCCTAACTAGTTGAAATAATGCTTTCAGGGGACAACAATTTGGCTTTTAATATATATTTCCCAATAATAAAATCAAACAGCTCTTTAATGCATCTCTTTAAAATATGTTTTTAGACAGAAAAACATTACTTGTTATGACTTGTCCCTTTGCTGATTTAAAATTTATTCATTGGGTTTTAACAAACTGTACTATAATGAAAAGGCTTTAAATTTTTTTCACATGGCAATGGAAAGTGGTTTGAACATTTATTTCAGTGTTAGGTACATTTGAGTTTCAAGTATATACCCAAAGGTTAAAAGATACACAAATGAAACATGAAGGATATGCTTGAAAAGGACATGACAGGAAAAAATGCCCAGCAATAAAGGGCATCTAATTGAATTTGGCAGAACTTTTACAGTGAGGCTCCGTGGTTGAGAAAGATGCTGAGAACAATTATCGTCCTTTAGGCAGGGGAGGACATGATCTCCTTCCATGCTGAGCGTAACCTCCTGATACATTCCTCCTAATAAGCAGGTTTATGACAAAACACATCTCCTGCAGAATAATTGCCTAAGACATTTAAAGCAAATAAACAGTTCCTTCCTTTTTTGTTGGGGAGATGGCAGATATATTAAGGGATTTCTTTCCAGTAAGTATTTCTCTTCCACAATCTACTTAAAATTGAATCAATCATCAGAAGAGGGCTATTAGAAGAAAGTGTCCCATTTATCAGAGCTTTATATGTGTCTTCCTCCATCACAGGATGATTTTAAAAACATACTGATGGAAAGAGACAAACCTCAAGGGCAGGGACAACATCACAACTAATGCATCTCAGAAATAGAGAACACATTGCTGGCATTCCTTTTGTGGCCTGCTTGTCACCACCACCATGTTAATTGATGAACACCTAAGAAGGCAGGCCATTTTGCCTGATGCTTTTCTTTCAAAATTTAACAAAGACCAATATTCTAAATGACACAAAACATGGGAACATTCATACCACTGGGCCAGGATCGCCTTTTGGGCCCTGTAAGAGAAACATGGAAAGTCATTTTTCAAATAATGACCAAAGCAAAGTTACAGAATAAGAAACACCATTGGCCAATCTGCTTTAATACATATACAAACATTAGCAAGTTTTCCTTTAATTACAGTTTGAATTTGAAGAATAAGATGAAAAATATAACTTGATGGAAATTTCATAAAAGTGATTGCTTGGACATTGATTTAGTTCTTAGATTTGCAATGAAAAAAGTGACAGCACCATGAAAAATGCTATTTACATTTTCTCAATTTTATTATAATTGGTTTTACTTATTTTCTTCTGCTGTAAAATTGGGCTATATTTGTAACATGAAGTTTTCAGTGAACTTAAGAGGTTTTTATTGTTTGTTTTTCACTGTGGTCGTTCAGCTAAAGTGTGTTTGACGATAAACAACTATACTTACAGGAGGACCGGGTGGCCCTGGGTAACTGGGAACATTCACACCTCCCTTCAAAAGAAAATGAAAAGAAAAGAAATGGAGAAAGATGAGAAGAATTTATAGCAGTCTATAACTGGATTTTAAATAATTACAAACATAATATAAATACCTTAATTTTATATAAACTGCTCATGCCATTTCCTTCATTAAATGGAATACCCTGAGAAAAGAGGTGAGATACAGAATTATTCTTGAAAGTTAGTACTTTGCATCTCTACATTTTATCATTTTACCAAATGATACTATTCCTATTCTATTTTTTACTTTTTTTCTATTCTGTTTTACAAAGGGAGTTTAATACTCTAAGTAAAATAATACAACGTTTTAATTTTTAGCTTTTCCAAAGCAAATGCAGGGAAAGAAATGAAAAGGGAGTGTGAGCTACACCTGAAGCAGATAGACACTTTCGGTTGGGGTTTGATTAATGTTCAGGTTTGACAGATGAGACACTAATGCATTCGGAGGAAAATATTTGCTTATTAAAATTCAGTTTCTGAATTGCCAATTTAGACTAACTGTTTACAGCCTGCTGACCTGCAGGCTATAATGCCGTAGTGCTGATGAAGATGTGAATAGGGAACAATTTGGCTACTGAAAAGTAATTTTTTTCCACAGTCTCTTCATACCAAATAGAAAATTAAGGTAAATGAGGAGATGACGTTATCCACAATGCTGTGTGGATATTTCTACAAAAATAAATTCTTTAGGACAAAAGAGAATAAGAACATCTTGAAAAAAATTGACATGTCCTAGAGTAACCAACACTTAAAGGAGAACTTATTCTATAGTTTAAAAAAATCATACATTTTAGCATTTAGGAAAAATTTGCATATGAAAATTTTAGTTAGGATCTTTTGTCTTTCCTTTTAAACATTTGTATAGAATCATAGTCAAATCTGTCTTTTCCTTTCTGCAGTTTTCACATATTAGTTGAAGAGTTGAAGAAGTCACTGTTTCATTGTTTCTGTATGATAGTGGCCAGTGGTGTTCTGTGAAGACAATTTGCATGCATCTTCCAAACACTAGTGATGGAAGAAAAACGCTCCATCCATTTATTACTTCATTATTTAACTCATTCATCTGACAGTGACTGAATGTCTACTATATTTTAGTGTGCTACGTCCTGAACAGACAAAGGATATTGTTATCTGAGATTTCCAAAGGAGGTTTCCCAGGGAAGAAAACATTTAATCAGTGTTTTGAAGGATGGATGGTTTTGGAGAATTCAGAGGGAAGACAAAGATATCTTAGGCGCATTATAAAATTATAGGTCCCTTTCATGAACTCATGTTATATTTGCTGTTCTGCCCACTGGGGAAGGAGTGAATTTTAGGATTTGAACCCTAAATACCTTCTGTCCTGCTTTCTTGTCAAGTGAAAAGGTCAGTAACACAGCTGAACAGATTTAGGAAACAAGTTCAGGAAATAGAGTGCTAATCTCTTCATTTACGTGTACAAAGCATGCAACTGCATACAGACTTATAATAATCCTCATTGTCTTCAGAAAGTCACGGTCAATTCTGCCCTTTCTATGGTGAGCTTGGTTTATGAAAGTATTCCAGTGACGTGGGGTAGGAAAGGGTGTTTGGCGTGAATCTCAGCTCGGCTCGGCTGCGATTCGTGCGTGGCCCCACATGAGGGCAGACTTGCCACGGAGAGAGGCTCCTCTCCGCTCCACCGTTTCCCTGACGGAGCGTGCATCTGTCTCAATCACAATAATAAAAACATTGATGCCTCTTGTACTTTTTGTTCACTAGGAGCTACATAAATAGAGTCTCCTTGCATCTCAGACATCATGAATGGGAATGAACACATATAGCATAATATCAGATTTTCTACCAACTCGCATCAGCGGAAAGGATCTATTTTTCTGGCCCTTCTCTTTTCTGTGAATGAAGCACATTGAGATGAAAAGACTTTCCCAGGGGCCCCGAAGCAGGAATTGGAGAGTCGGAGCACAAACCCAGGTTCCTAAATCCAAGATGGGGGACACGCAGTATGCAAATCTGAGCATTGCACATTGAGGCTGAACCAAAGGGGGAACAAACCAGGTCTCTTTAAAGCTACATTGGCTATCATTTGTATTTATACACAAAATTCAGAACACTTTTATCTTTGAAAACATCTAAATGTAGTCTTACCTCTGAGTTATAAAAGTCTTAAGTAAACATATGAATTTTAAGTTTTAAGCCTAGAACAACTCACAGGTGGTCCAGGTGGTCCGGGTTTCCCGGGGGGTCCGTCGCTGCCCTGCAAGGGATATATAGACTAATATCAGCGGCGTAGACGTTTCTACCCCAGGTTTACAAACTATCTTCTGAAATTAATCACAGAGCCGTCTTCTGAAATCAATATGACTTGCCATGAGGTTTCAGCTTTGTAGTCTCATACAGCTGGGCTCTCTCCTTTACCAAGGAAATACATTTCTAGACCGCAGGACAGGTAAAGGCCTTTTCCCGTACCCATTCAGATTCTCACAGTGTGAGCTCTAGAAATGAAGCTTGTTTTTAGATGGAGCCAGAGAACCCAGGAGCTTATGTTCTGGACTTCCAGTGCAGCTGGGGGAACTCTCCCAATGTGGAACTTTCCTACAAGCAGGCAGTGGGCTCTGGGATTGTGGCTCTGAGTCAGCCCTAACTTTGAGCCTCATTTCTACCACCTTCATCTTTTGGAAACCAGAGGGGACATGAACATAATTTGATGAAAGTGAAAAAATCACAACCTGTGTTGTGTCTGCAGAAGGGAAACTTCGTCTCCATTTCCTACATTAATATCTGACTTTACGCCCTAGTCAGACACATCTCCCTGAACAGAAGCAACTGTGGTATGGCACTGTTTAAAGCAAATGGTCACTACGATATAAACAGTCTTAGTCTTATAGGAGAAGCAGACTGAAAATAGAATTTGTGAGAATGAATTCAAGTTGAAAGTTGAAAAATGTATTTCACTTTTATTTTTACAAACCATAGATGTTTATCGGTCCATAATAAGCAGAGCTATTGAAGTCCCTCTGGTGTCTCTCAGCAGTTCTTCCTATAACTCTGCTTTTCTTTTAAAATAGTAGCCTCATAAAATCTTTTAAGTCCCTCTGTAGCAGAGGAAATGGCAAGACATGGTTAATTAAAAAAGAATTCAGATAGAGTAAAATTTCTACTCACAATGTCCAAGAATTTTGAGGGATTTTAGTCCATTCCCACAAATGTAATCAAGGACTTCATTCCAATACCCTCCCAATTTTTGGTAACGAAAGTATCATAAAATCTTTTGTTTGTATGTTTATCAATAAAAATAAACTGTAAAGTTCTTCTTGCACTGCTTCTGCCTGAGAATATATAACAAAGAACAAGCATATAGTTTCTTTGCTCAAACTGCTTTGATGGTGGCTATCTCTCTAAGACATGTCATATTCTGCTGACAACTGGCAGTGTCCTTCAAAGAATTATGTCATAGTTCTAATGAGTCAACAAACAAGGAAAAATATGTGCCTATTGAAAAGCCTTTTTTTCCGCCTCTGGCACCATTAAAAATCATATCTTCACTCTCATTTGTGCCCCAAAGCTCATCTCAGTGTGGGATTCCCATTAACTTCAAAGGCAAGTCTATGACTGAATAATTTCCATAGAGAACAGAGAAAAAAGGCTGGTGGAGTTGGGCAAGCTCCTTGGGATAAAATCAGAAAAAAATGTGCGGAGACTATCTAGAATAAAGGCATTGTTTCCTTCAAAATGTGTTGAGATTCCTTTGCTTCTTGATGTCATTATGCTCCACGTTGGTCAGGGAACTCGTGTCCTGACGAGTGGGTGGAAGCTGCTTGAGTGGCTCATGTGGACTCTTGATTCTTATTTCCCCAATCTAAATAGCTAGGCTTATTCCACTTACTTGCTGGATCTGCCTGGACTAGGGCAATAGGGCCTGTTTAGATCCTAAATGGAGTAAACATGTGAAACTCTGTGGTGTCCTGTCTGAGACTCATCTATTGCTGGTCCTCCTTTCTGACTATGGCAAGCCATCTGTCCAATAACTGATCTCCCCAGAAAACAAGCTATCCTGGCTCTTCAGTACATTTCCCCCATGACCGTCTAGAGACAGAACTTCTAGACCGTCTCTGCAAGCTCTTTGATTACTAGAATCTTGGTCCTGAGAGCCAGCCCACTGTCTGGAGCTTTTGGAGGTGAGGCCTTTGGGAAGTGATTAGGTCATGAGGGTGGAGCCTTCATGAATAGGATTAGTGCCCTTATAAAGGAGGTCCAAGGGAGCTTGGTCACCCTTCTACTATGTGAGGACACAGCTAGTAGGAGACATCTATGAACAAGAAGGCAGACTCTGTCAGATACCGATTCTGCCAGCACCTTGATCTTGGACTTCCCACACTCCGGAACTGAGAGAAATATGCATAAATGTTTGTTGTTTATAAGCCGCTCTGTCTATGGTATTTTGTCATAGAAAACTGACTGCCCCTGTGGCTGGAACTCCCTGGTACACATCACATTACTTGCATGCTTTCAGGAGGCTCCCCCACCCAATCCTTCCACATAGATGGTTGCCCAGGATCCTGAATCCAGCCTGAACTTTTGTTTTATGGTTCCAATGTTCTATTTATCCTTTATCCTAGGAAAATATCTCCCATGTTGAGAATAACCTTTGGACCGATGTTCTTCCAAGTCCACTACAAGAATAGCTACTCTCTGCCATCATTTCTACTTTCAGGCTTTGCTTGATTTTATGGCTCTCTCTGTGAAGAGTCTCATCATGCTCCCACTCCAAGCCCCAGTTTGGATGGTAAGTGAGGCTTTTCCTTTGTACCTTTTCACCTTTTGCTCCTGTGGGACCAGGATGTCCAGTTCTTCCCAGTAAGCCCTGTAAAACACAAAACTAAGTTTGTTACAGAAACAACAATTAAATGGCTGAAGGGTATTGGAAGTTGGTGACTAAAACTTACACATTTTGAAGGTCATTTGATCCTAATTAAATAAGCCCTAGAAGCTTATATTTCTTCTGGCTGATACAGCAGCTGTATCCTGCTGATAAGCCCTTGGAAGGGTAAAATTTGTATTTGGTTGCTTTTTCACCTTGGTCAACCACATTTAATGACCTTAATTGGAACCTTTTGATACACTTAAAGTCTTGCTGTTTAAATGGCAATTTATATAACATTATGCCTTCCTAAATGAGCTATAGTTTTGGTAGGGATCAACATTTTAAATACTGCAAGGCGGCAGAATTAATAGTGTGCACATTGAGTTATATGATCTGCATTTTACCACTGAAAAATAAAATTTAATTTTAATCCTTTGGGAACAGAGTTAGCTATAATTTTCATGGTTTCTTTCACAACTCTTTGTCATCGTTTTTAATTTTAGTGAACAATTTAAAGCCAGGTTTGTTCTATATAACTGTGGTGAAAGCATAAATGACACAACTTTAATTATGGAAAATCCTTATTTCAGAACATTAAAAATATATAATTACATTCGTACTGGTGTGGTAAAGACTCTGTCGGCATAGGAACTCTAAGAAAGGATGAGGTGGAGAAGCTGAAGCATGTGCTGGGTTGCCAGATTTAGCAAATAAAAACACAATATTTGGGATGAACATATGCTAAACAATTATTTGTTTATCTGAAATTCAAATTTAACTGCATGCACTGTATTTTATCTGGCGACTCTAGAATTAAACTCTGTTTGAATGAGAGATTGGGTTTGGCAAGTATAAAGGAAAAGAGATTGTGTTCTAGGAAAACAAGACAGTGAAAGACACGAAGGCTTTGATGGTGTGTTTGAGGGTCAGTGAAAGCCTTGACTAAAATAGAGGTATTTTAATTTATACACAGGAATAACAATAAATGAAATCCAATAATCCTTAGCCCACTTTTTTTTCCTTTAGAAAATAAATTCTCAGTTTGTGCTGCCATTTGACTATCTCTTCTAAAGGTTAGTGCCAAAAAATTATAAATAAAAAATAGAATGCTCTTTTATATGCAATTTCTATTTCAAACAGACTAGCTTAATCGCAGACTGCTTTCTGGTCTGGTGGAATTCTGATGCAAGCCCCCAGGACACTGAGCAGTCTTAAGTAATTACTAAATGAAAATCTGAGAGCTTGGATGAGGCTACTTTTCCAGGCAATAGCTGGACAATCTACATAGAGGCACAGAGAACAAAATGCAATGAAGAAAATTAATTCACTTTGCATCATCCCAGCAGATGTAAACTGTGAGTGCAATCATTTTAACAAATACTTACAGGGGGTCCCGTTGGGCCTGGAGCACCTGGAATGCCTGGAATTCCTTGAAGACCCTGGAAAAGATAGTTCCTACCATAAAATCTGTTATATCATTGGGAATAAGGCATTTTAGTTAATCAAATATTTTGACCATTGAACATTAAACACTTATTTAGCTCATTGAGAAACATAATGTATGTTATATGCAAATATCCTTTTTTAATTCTAATTTTCTAATTTCAAAAATATAACTTTTTCCTTAGGGGTGCAAGTGATTTTCAGTTACGTGGATAAATTGTATAATGGTGAAGTCTGTGATTTTAGTGCACCCATCACCCAAGTAGTGTACACTGTACCCAACAGGTAGTTTTTCATCCTTCACTCCTTGCCTGTACTCCTCACTTCTGGGACTCCAGCATCCATTATATCACTCTGTATGCTTTTGCCTACTCATAGCTTAGCCTCCGGTTTTAAGTAAGAATATGTGCAAATACTCAGTTTTAAACAGTAAGAAGGGTGAGATAAAATGCCATGACATGGAATCTGAAGCAAACATAACTTAATCTGGTGATTCATAGAGCATTTCTTATTTTATAGAGCCATTCTGTCAGCAGTAGTATCTAAGAATCTCGTACTGGTAAAACATGGAAATACAAATTTCAGATTGGCAGAATGCCATTGAAGAAACACATGATTACACTACAGCTCCATTCAGCTTGGGAAAAATGGAATATGTTTTATGATATAATATTTATTTTAGCTCATCAGTTTATTACAAGGAGAAATTTGGCTCATTGGTGAATTTAAATTTGGAACCCTTTCACGGCTTAAGCATAATAATGGATAGATTTCCCCTCCCTCCCCTCCTCAGATTTGTAGAATAGCACCAATTATACCGGATAGGATTTAGGATGCTGATATATTTATATATCAAGGAAGACCTGGCAAGATTAGCTAACTTATGTAATTAGTTTTGAATATTGTTAAATAAATTACATACAATTTATAACACGAAATATTTTGCAATTATTAAAATCATGTTTTAAAAAAGTTAGAAAACATGCAAAAATACAAGTCACAAATCTTATATAGCAGAGGGTCTACATTTTTAAACAATTTTAAATGTACTTCCTAAAAGATAGGAATGATACATACAGGCTTTTATTATTTTATCATGACAAATAGATAAAAGTTTTATCAGAAACTTTAGTGTTAGATGTGTGTTTTAGAATTCTGGATTATCACTTCATTTCACAGGTAACATGATATACATACTGAATATTATGTAACACTGCAGTGGTGCCTGAAGCAGTGCTCTCTAATAAACACACACATATTTCTGTGGCAAAACACGATATTCTGACAGAGTGGGATAGACGAGCTCTGTGTGAGTTAGGCCAGATTCGGCTGCCAAATGAATTTGCTTGGGAAACAAAGCCAAACTTGGGAAACATTTCCAGGGTTTTCAGAGGCTTTGGTTTTGGAATTTATAGATGAGGTGTTGTTGATCTGATTTGGCTCTGTGTCTCTACCCAAATCTCATCTCAAACTGTAATCCCCATATGTAGAGGGAAGGAGGTGATTGGATCGTCGGGGTGGTTTTCCCCATGCTGTTCTCATGATAGTGAGTAAGTTCTCAGGAGATCCGATGGTTTTAGAAGTGTTTGGAAATTCCTCCTTTGCTCTCTCTCCTGCCGCCTTGTGAAGGTGCTTGTCTCCTCTTCACCTTCTGTCATGATTGTAAGTTTCCTGAGGCCTCCCCAGCCATGCAGAACTGTGGGTCAATTAAACCTCTTTCCTTTATAAATTACCCAGTCTCAGGAAAGTTCTTTATAGCAGTGTGAAAATGGACTAATACAGTTGTTGACCATGACATTACTATTACCAGAAGTCCCTCCTGGGTAGTGGGAATAGGGAGAAATTTTATCTTTTAGTGCTTTTTTGTATTTTCCTAATTTTCAATAGTGAACTGATATCACTTCTATAATGAGAAAAAACTATTTTAAAATACCCTTTTGTTATATCAGACAACCATGTGATACATCAAGTTCTAGATTGAATGATTCCACTCTTTCAGGATTTAGTCTCCTTTACTGAGTAAAATATTCTTTCTGTATTGCTATACCATTCTTTGTCATGATACAATTCCTTTACCTTTCACTATTATGATATATGCATTTTCATATACTTTATAAATATTATATGACATGGCCATGGAAATATTACTGCATATTGATTATGAGCATTCTATAGGGCTGTGAGCTGGATCAAGGTTCTTTGCATCAGTGGGATCAAGGACCAAGTTCTTCCAGGTTTGTCCATTCAATACCAAATGGTGTTCAGGTCTATTCATGTGATATGATATGAAGAAATGCTTAAAAATTCTACTTGAACATGCTAGAATTCCTCATGTCGTATCCTCATGTCCTTGGGCCAAATCTTGTGTGTATTTGTGTTAAAGAATGTTGACATATTTTTTCTCCAAAATTTTATCAGTCTCATTGGCAGTGCTGTGTGTGTGTCTGTGTGTGTGTGTGTGTGTTTGTGTGTGTGTGTGTGTATGTATGTGTGTGTACATGTGCATGTGTGCATGTGCAGGCTCTACATATTGGTATATAGTACTAGTTCTTTTTATTTTCCTAACATTAACTTGTATACAGGTTTATAAATGCAAGGTAAAAAACATTTCCATCGATAATGGCACCTCTAAATGACTGGAGATAATAAATGTTATACTATAAATTTCTTTACCTCAAAATACCCATTTTCCATAAAATTCTTTCTATATGTACATGCATAAAATATATGTATATATGTATTCCTTTTTTTTTTTTTTTGCTACTTTTAGTCTCAACACTGAATCAGTCCAGAGATGTTGAGTGAGTTTTTAGATAGCCTAATTTATAAGCTTGGGATTCATTAACCTTTGATGACCACATTAAACTTTAAAATAAACCTCAGTCCATAAATAAAAAATCATTCTCAGCAGCCTTTCTCTGAAAAAGTTGAAATTCTGTAGTAAAAGTAAAAGTTACTATAGATGCATAAAGGGCAATAAGATAATTTTAGAAGACAAGATGGTCATTAAAGAAGACAAATGCATATTAAAGAGTAGGACAGTCAATTTAACATACAGTGCCAAACTAACACACAAATTAAAATTTATTGCAGAGATATTTGGAGATCATTGGAGCTATGTTCTTACCCTGCTCTGATATTTCATTTTGCAAGTCCCAGATCAGTTGCTACCAAGAATATTTTCTGTTCCTATAATATCTGGCTGATGATATTTTTCATGTCTAATTTATCAATTATTACCCTAAAATATTATACGAAGACCTGCATTTCAAGCAAGAAATCACTCCATCAAAGGTTAGCATGTGTTCTATTAGCATCTTCCAGGTTGCTACCTTGAGCTGTGCAACAACGTCTGTGAAAAATGTGGAAGAAAATGTTGCTTTTCTAAGAGTAATAAACAAGCAGGCAACTCCTCTCTCTCATTTTCCAAACAGATGAAAAACATAATCATTAGAAGTCTCAAAGAGATGGGGTATCCCTCTGTATGTTTTCCACTTAGAGTAGAATAGACATTTGAGATTTTGTAAGATTAGATACTAAGTCCATACTGTTGAAATGGTATAGTTCATTGGCCAGTTGGAAATGCACATGTTTTTGGTCAAAGTTTTATTCACTTTGACAAATCAACAAATTGTAATTTCAAATAATATCTGAGACCAAGTAGAAGACGAGATTATATTCATTATTTCCCATTTGCTAGAGAGAAAACTGCACCACCTTATTCCCTCTACAAGGCCTAAAGGAGTCAATAGGTTACTTCAGATTTATTCATATTATTCATGTGTGTGAAGAAACAATGGAAAAGAATCTCCTGAACTTGCTGGAACTCCCCATGTGATGAGCATTGTGCACAATTTTGTGAACTGTGTTAAAGAATTTATGAGGGGTACCAAAGAAAAAGCCCACTAAAGTGTGGGGAATATTAACAATGGATTTCAGTTCACTAAGAGAGAAAAGTGCCCTGCAGAATCAATGAAAATTAACTTCTAGCGACTTTAACTTAGAGTTACTTATACAAAACCTGAATTCCAATTATTTCCTGATCTTTTCGTTATTACCTTCTCAATGGCCTCTAAAGCTAAAGCCTACCTTTTGAGTGGAGGCAGTTCAAAGCTGTTGGACTATGAAAATCAGTTATTGTGCTTGTACTTTAGTAAAACGTTCTGTGGAACATGAGGAAGGAAAAGCACAATAACTTATTTTGGAGATAATGTTTTATTTATGGATGAAAATAAATATTGAATGTATTTGGTATTCAATTTTTAACTTGGGAAAAATTAAACCTCAAAGTTTTCTAGATTACAAGCAATATTAATTAGAAACAATAGTACATGATAATTGCTGTAATGTAAAATATAACTCCACCTAGAAAAATAGATTTTCTTTATATAGTTATGATTTTCCACAATAACATCAAGGTTAATATATGCCAGATGGCTTACTTACTTTCATTAAGAATTATTAGTATCAAAACTGTTTAAACTAACAGCAATTCATCATTCTAATTGGTTTTTCTAAGAGTTAATGTGAATTATGTAGGAAAAAAATTATGTCCTGAGCATCACCATGGCTTAGAGTCAGAAAATTATACCATTATCTCAAAAGCACATTGGACTTGGAACCTTAGTCCAGAGGGTGACCAGCTGATGTAAACTAGAACAAGAAGTTTCTTCTGACAGATTTTTTTCTCCCAAGAATTTGAAAGCTGAGCAAAGACGCAGACAATCCAAGGTCGCTGAAGTTTAATCAGAGTTTAGTGGTACCCAGGGAAGCTCTGCTGGGTTCTCAAATGCCCTTACTCCTAGGCTGGTTGTCTACTATTCCTTTAAATCTCTTAGCTACCCTGGGAGTTTTTTGAGTAAACTTTCCTTTCCCCCTTTCCTTTACTTTTATTTTGCGAGAGCTGGAATTGTTATTTGCTAAACGAAAACAGAAAAATTATAACTGACATATTAACTTTGTGCCTTAATTTCCTTGTCTCTAAAACCGGACCACTGATAATAAACATAAACATGTCATTTAAAATGTGTCAACATTTTAAAAGCTCTAAGTGGTCTTTGTTTTTACTGGTTCTAGCATTAGATCTGAGCTATAGAAAAATTAACATTTTTACTCTGTTGAGCCACATAAAGAGAATCATTATTAGGACTGTATAATCAGAAAAGAATCTGTTACCTCATCGCCTTTCTCCCCAGGTATCCCAGGGTAGCCCCGCTCTCCTTTGCTTCCCTAAAAAGACAATACATTCAGCTAGCACATGCAATCATTTTTCTTATCTTTTGGAAATGAAAAAAATCTCTTCTAAGAACACTTGGGGCATGTAATTTGGACAGGGTCAGGGAACAAATAAATGGCAACATTTGCAAGTGGCTTTTTCGTCTCTCTCTCTCTCCATATATATCTATATATACATGTATGTATTTTTAAAGTTGTATATTTTCAAATATCGGGTTCCTTTTTTTCATACTGAATTGAGGGTCCCAAGGTGAAAGTGGAGAAGAGAATTTCTTACCTTTGGTCCTTCTCTGCCTGGGATTCCTGGAGGACCCCGTGGCCCTATATCACCCTAGAGGACAGAGGAAGAACAGAACTGAGAGGATGCACTACATGTAACCTATAGGGTTCGTAAACATTCAGTCAGGCTTCTCACCTTCCGGGCCATGGAATCATACTTTCCAGGCTCACCAGCACCTCCTTCTTCTCCTTTGTTGCTTTTCAGCCCTGGGACACTGGCTTGGCAGTTGCCACAGAAATTCTAATGAGTATAAAGATAAGGTTACTGAGAGAGTCATAAAAGCCATCTCTAAAGGTGAGGTTTCATGTGATGTGAAGTTCTTTTGGAACCTTTGTCAGAGATGAGTGATATAGATACGTCACTCTGCTTTCAGAAACTTGATTTATCCAATTTAAAAACATTAATTTTGTGAGGTAAAAACTATTTTCAAAGCTCATCAGTGATATCTGTTTATGATATTGATGAGCTTTTATTTTAAAAGCAGGTCTCCAATGACATTTAAATAGAAAATTCCAAATAAATAAGGAAAAGACACGTAAGTCAAGAACAAAAATTGAAGTTCAATTGTTTAGTAGAATGTTTCAAAAGGGAGTGGTAATAAAATTTAGAAAACCCAGCACGATTACAGAATTCATACACCCTATAGCACAAATCATTTTAAAAACAACAACAACAACAAAAAACTGCAAAGAAAGGATTTGTCCTTGTGGGAGCAAAATTAGTTCTCCAACTACATACAGTTTACTAACATTTTGTCGGTGGAGGCACTCTAGAGAAATAATTACTTGACTGACATAGACTTGACTCCTAGGTCAAATCCAAGTGACAATAGGAAATCTAAGTGAAATTACCTTTCCATTGCCTTCTCTGCAACCTTTAGCTGATGTGGGAAATCTTAACTTCCAGAGTCTGAGCTCATAAGATAAACATAACTCTCATCACACAGCTAAAGAAAGAGTGTGTGTGAAAAGCTCTATATAGGCTTATTTTTAAATAAATTGTTGGAATAAGAATATGACCAAGAAAGGCACAGAATAAGGGCCACTGAGTGGGGGAGATAGTTTAACAGTTGACAGAAGGTAGGACAACCTACGTTTCCATTCTTCCATCCTTTTCCCTAAAGGAAAGAATCTTTAAACATGAAAAAGAAGTGAAGCTTGCCATTGATAAGAAACTGGCAAGAAAGCCCATGGCTATTCAAATTCAATATTTTTGACGTAATGAATAGCACTGTAAATCTGATTTTCAAACATGAGCTCCTTGGAACACTAAATTTGCATGATACTGAAAAGCTTGCAAGGTGTGATGGTTAATACTGAGTGTCAACTTGATGGGATTGAAGGATGCAAAGTATTGTTCCTGGGTGTGTCTGTGAGGGTGTTGCCAAAGGAGATTAACATCTGAGTTGGTGGACTGGGAGAGGCAGACCCACACTCAATATGGGTGGGCACAATCTAATCAGGTGCCAGTGCAGCTAAAATAAAGCAGACAAAAGAAGGTGGAGGGGTTGATGTGCTGAGTCTTCTGGCCTTCATCTTTCTCCTGTGCTGGATGCTTCCTGCCCTCAAACATGAGACTCCATATTCTTCGCTTTGGACTCTTGGACTTACACTAGTGGTTTGCCAGAGGATTTCGGGCCTTCGGCCACAGACTGAAGGTGGTACTGTCAGCTTCCCTACTTTTGAGGTTTTGGGACTTGGACTGATCCACTATTGGCTTCCTTGTTCTTCGACTTGCAGACAGCCTACTGTGGGACTTTACCTTGTAATCACATGAGTCAATTCTCCTTAATAAACTCCCTTTCATATATACATATATACCATTAGTTCTGTCCCTCTGGAGAACCCTGATGAATACATGAGGCAAATCATCTCAAAAATGCTGGGTTACAGCAATCCCATTACTGGGTATATACCCAAAGGATTATAAATCATTCTACTATAAAGACACATGCACATGTATGTTTATTGCGGCACTGTTCACAATAGCAAAGACTTGGAACCAACCCAAAAGCCCATCAATGATAGACTGGATAAAGAAAATGTGGCACATATACACCATGGAATACTATGCAACCATAAAAAAGAATGAGTTCATGTCCTTTGCAGGGACGTGGATAAAGCTGGAAACCGTCATTCTCAGCAAACTAACACAAGAACAGAAAACCAAACACCGCATGTTCTCACTCATAAGTGAGAGTTGAACAATAACACATGGACACAGGGAGGGGAACATCACACACTAAGGGGGCCTGTTGGGGGTGGGGGGCTAGGGGAGGGATAGCATTAGGAGAAATACCTAATGTAGGTGACGGGTTGATGGGTGGAGCAAACCACCATGGCACGTGTATACCTATGCAACAAACCTGCATGTTCTGTACAGGTACCCCAGAACTTAAAGTATATAAAAACATGCTGGGTTAAACAGCTCTCTTCATGGTGGTCTTTCTTAGAGTCTGAATATATAAAATTTCCAGATGAATTTTACCACCTGGATTATTTCACAGGGACAATGTGTTGGCACAGGAGTTAAATATATATATTTATAGAACCATTACTGATGATACCTGAAAAACTATGAAGATAAAGAGACACTTGAGAACTTAAGAGAAACAAAAGGATTTCCATATTTCAAAAAGTATGAAAAAGATAATTATCTGCAGACACAAACATGACATCTCAATACGGAGCAAAACCTTGGCATATCAATATGGAGCAACATTTTAGAAGAGATTGTTCAACTGACTATTTCAGTAAAACATTAAAAAATGATCATCATTATGACAAATACAATTTCTAAGAGTCATTTGAAACTGACTTCATTTTCTTTGGGTTAGGGTTACCAGAATGGTAAATGTAAAATAACTGAGTTTTATTAACATTCTTGGAAAAATGTCTTAAGATTTTCTCATGGAAAGAATAAAGATGCATCAATTATTAACCAATACACAATGTCATTCAAAGAGGGATTGATATACTGATTAATCTAAAAGGAGGCCTTTGAAGGGGCCTGTAATTATGCCAGTTCTCTTTAATACTTTAATCAAAGATATTTTTGCAAACAGAAAGCAGGATGATCAAATTGGCTAAAGACTCAAGGTAGAGAGATATAGTGTTAACGTATGGGGTAACAGGATCAGGATTTAACATGATGTTATTACATTGGCCTGACAGATCCAACCCAGAATCTAAATTCCTGTATTTGGACTTTGTTCGGGGAACTACATGCCTCCCCTCGCTTCTATTGTATACAGTTTGTGGAGTCTATCAGTCAAGATGTCCTGCTCTCTAAGGACTCAGAACCTCAGTGAAATGACGCAGAGACTGGAGCAATGGCAGAGCACGTTCATTAGATGGATGATTCCCGGGTGAGACTGTCAATTAGTTTCACTTCTGAGAGCACTGGAACCCTGGTTCTGCTTCCTGTCAGAGCCTATTCATGGTCCTTTGATCTGTTCTGTGAGATCCCATATTCTACCAGTATATTCATTTCTACTACAGCATACAGGTTTCTCATCCTTAAAGAACCCTAAGTATTCTGAAATGATATAACTCCTGCAATCCTGCTATTTCCAACACCACTGTCTCATAAAGAATCTAGGACTTAATGTCTGAGGACCTATGTTCCTGTGTTAATGTTACATTTACTTGCTGTGTGACTCTGAAAAAGTTACTTAACTGCTGAGAACTTCAGGTCTGTCATCTATAGAATGGGAATGCTGCAACAGGCTGAACTCATAAGATTATTATGGAAATTAAATGAGATGATATAAGTAAAGTGGCATATTAACTGGCCTGTAATTTTAACTCAATAAAAAGAAGATTTTCCTGAAATTCTGACAAATATTCTTCTCTGGCTTATAAAAACTGCTGGCTTTTGGAGGTCTTAGAAATTCCTTTAATATATATTTATATTTATATTCATATTTACACTTATGTTTATACATCTATTCTCAAAACTCTACTTTACAAATGTATATGCTAGAACTCGAGTCTTTTGAATTCAATTAAACAAATATTTCTGCCTGCTTACTATTGTGCAAATAATTGTGTGACTCACTGGGCTAAATGCTAGAAATACAAACTAAATTATATATATCTAACTATAGTCTGTGTGTGTGTACACATACACAATGTCCATTCATACAAAGAAAGATACAACACATTGTGTTTGAGTACGAAGTCAAGAGCCTGATTTTCATGTGGGCTCACTCAGTCGTAGCACACCAGGCAGAAACATGCAAATACATACCCTTACATAAGTGCCATTATCATCCCCCCAGTATGTTTTACTGATAAAATACAGGGAAGTGTTAGAGATTAAAAAAAGAGATAGCAAGATTAATTCCCTGAGATGATAATAGGTAGAGGTGATTTTTATTGAACAGAGTAACAGGTATTAGGTCAGGTTTCAACTGTGGAATTTTGTAAAATCCCATGACATCAAAATTCAGCCTTGTAAGTGGCCATATATAGAGCAGCACTGATTTTCATCTTAGGACTGACCAGGCCAGATTTAGCGAGAAGGATTCGCTTTCACAGTAGTGAGCCAGGGTGAGTCAACACCCATTAAGAGAAAGATGTTCCTCCAGAAGAGAGAATAATCTACTCCAGGGTGCTAATGACATAATTCCTTCCCTGTAGCCAATTCATAACTATACTACCCGCTGCCCTCCAGCCCTGCTCCACCCAAAATGAGAGGCTGGTAAAGAAGAGAGTGAAAGAATTACGATAAATGGCATAAGATATATAAGATACATGTTTATTTTCCTATCTTAAAGATGTCCTGCCATTTAAAAATTGAATTGTAGTTCCAGCTAAACAATTGACTCAATTTCTGCTAAATATTTTCTTTGTGATTTTTCTGGAAATTAACACATAATTTCTTACACAGCAATACAGTACCTTGAGCAAAGCACCAATGTCTCCCAAGAGAGGAAGTGCAATCTGTGGTTAAGAAGATAAAACCAAAGAGATGTATTTATATATGAACACAATACAATATAAACATACAGTACAATATAGATATTTTTCCTCAAAATGCCATGAAGCTTCTAGTGTCTCACTTTACAATCACTGGCTTAACATTATGTTTCGTATCAAGAAATGTGCACGTGGAACTGATAGAATTCAGAACAAATTTTGAAAAATGTTCACTATTCTCTCATGAATGTGCAAACACACATATCATCATTTTGACTGTGCATCCCTATTTTATATTTTCATGGCAACCTTTATGCCGTCCCTGGTATATTATTGGTTTTAAATAATACATAAAGATAAATTATTTATTAAAAGGAAATCACTCCTCTGGCAAACACATTATCAGGCTGTTGAGAAATATGAAAACTACCAGATAAGTTTGCCTTACAGTTATTTCTCATGGAAGTTCAAAAGAACCTACAGTTGGCTTTAGTGATAGGCAAGACAAATACTGAAGGAACTTGGACCACATTTTGGCCACATGTCTTCAGATGTTCTTTCAGAGAGACACTGTGTAAACCCAAGTAATATTTTGTAAGATTCCCAGAAAAATGCACAAGTGATTCACCCAACAGTGGCGTTAAAGTAATGCCAAAATATGCCTCCACACGTAGCTTATAAAGGCACATAAGGCCCAAACACTGTGGGAGGTAGAAAGGATTTGTGAGGCTTAGAACTGAGAAGCCAGATTTGGATTTTATTATACAAGACTCTTAATACAATGTCATGTACCATATGGCCTCTCAAATTATAACTGCCGAGTCTGAGGCTATTTAAAGGGATTTCACTGTTGCTCAAAGCAAGGTTTAACCTAGAATAAAACTTTGAAACACACATTTAGTGCCTAAACCCATTTTCTAAGAGCCTACTCAAGCCAGTTTTCATAATTTAATCATTGCGACATTTTAAAGCTACAGAATCAATGGATCTGTACCATATTGTAGGCAACTTACCTGCAAAATTTCATTTAGAAAAATGAAATTCATTTAGCCACTAGCATTAGAAAAAATAGAAATCGTGGCGATATATTTTATCTCAATTTTCAATGGGATTGAGACATTATATGCCAAGGCTCAGCCTGGGGCAAAATTGTACAGTTGAATTATACCCTTAGGAAATAAGTATTCATCACACACACAGAAATGCTGACCCAGCCTGAATTCTTTTTCTCTCGACAAAATAATGGGGATAAACAAAATCACCAAGCAGTCACTGAGCATTCTAATGAGTTTGGACAGCAAAACTTGCTTGGGAGGCTGTTTGGCTTCTGGGTGCATTTAAGATACATAAATCAGACAAGGTCTGTCTACATACCGGGTCACCTGGGGGGCCTGGCAGGCCTGGCTTTCCATCCCTCCCTGGAACTCCCTGAAAACAGAGGTGTCCATGTTCAATCTTTGCACATTGGCACAGATGCAGATTAAAATGGGGGAGGGTAGATAAAGAAAGTCCTTACATCATTCCCTGGAGTCCCTGGGGTTCCTGGCAACCCAGGAAGACCTCGAGGACCCTGGAAAAGGAGGGAAATAAAAACAGTTACTTATGAGGATGGTCTTTCAGTCATTTCCCCCAAGTCAGCAAGGTGGCTTTGCTGGGATGAAAAATTAGTTAAGTAGCTTACCTGAATACCTGGCTCTCCAACTGGTCCTTGGGAGCCCTGAGTACAAATGAGATTTTATTATCAAAATTCCACCAAGAATGTCCATAAATTATCCAAGTGACATAAAAGACTAAGCATTGTAGTTTACTTAGAGGCACAACAGGGTTTGCCACCGTACACACGAGGAAAACTGCAAAGTCGGCCAAGACTTTCAGGTCGTAGGTGAATAACTTAATCAGATACCTGTTGCTGGAAACATCAATATGATTTTGCTCAGAGACTTGGGACATCTATCTCATTACCATAATCTGTCACTGCACATTCATGAGGGCACAAAGAATGCATCCAAATTCCATCTGTCAGAAACTGACCGCCCACAGGGGTAACTGGTTCGGGGCTTCTTTTCTTTTCTGCTTTCAACTTTGAGTCATTTATCTCTTGGAAGAAATCACCAGAACCAGTGTTCAGTGACAGGAGTAGGAGGTAAAACACTAATCAATGATATTTTTCTACTTTTAGAAAATTGGAATTTGGGATAAATAAAATGAGGCTGGGAGATTATCAGGGAACTTAATGATGGTAGCTGTACCGCTCTTATGTAACCATGAACTTCTGTAAGAGGAATTTGCAACCTAAGTAAGTCCAGAGCTGGTTTCCTAGCAGTTGACTTCAGTAACTACTCACTGACTTTTCCTTTCTTATTTAAAGAAATAAATATTCATATCACTGCTCTTGCCAAAGCTACTTTTTTCCTCCCTTTCTATTTATCCTCAACCACCATCACTTCCCTAATAATTTTCTTTTCTTTTTTTTTTTTTTTTGAGATGGAGTCTCACTCTGTCACCCAGGCTGAAGTGCAGTGGTGGAATCTCGGCTCACTGCAACCTCCGCCTCCTGTGTTCAAGCAATTCTCCTGCCTCAGTCTCTTGAGTAGCTGGGATTACAGTCACCCGTTACCACGCTCGGCTAATTTTTGTATGTTTAGTAGAGATGGGGTTTCACCATGTTGGCCAGGCTGGTCTCAAACTCCTGACCTCAAGCAATCCACCTGTCTTGGCCTCTCAAAGTGTTGGGATTACAAGGATGAGCCACCAGGTCCAGCCTCTAATAATTTTCTGATACAAGTTTTTACTTGGTTTAATTTCCATCTCCAATGGTCTTTTACATTCTTGCCCTGGCAAATCAGACAACCCTCATTCACAACATATCCCTTCACTACTTATGCTTTCTTTTAACTTTTCATGATAACTTCAATATAAAGATGTGATACTATGATAAAATAATATTTGGTTTCTGCCCTCAGTTCCTGGCACTGAGCTCCTAAAATCCTCGTAAATTCCTTAACAATAGGTTGCTAACATAAACTTTTGTTCTAATACTTGTTTTTTGGCCCCGGTTGACACAGAGCTTCTAATCCCTTGGGTTTCTTGGGTGACAGGAGAGTCTTTTGTTCCAATGAGGTGACTTGGTGGGCTCCTTGATAGGAGCTGATCACCAGAAAGACCAAGCCACAGTTAGAAACTCGGCCTTTCAGCCCACCCCGCATTCTGTGAAGAGGGGAGAGGGGCTGGAAATATAGTTAGTTGTTTATCTTGCTGACATGATGAAGCCTCCATAAAATCCCAAAATATGGGGTTTAGAGAACTTCCAGGCTGGCAAAAACACCCATGTGCCAGGAGAGTGACACACCCCAACTCCGCAGGGACCGACGCTCCTACACTCAGGGACCCTTCCAGAAGAGTCCCTTTGTAACTCTTCTTCTGACTGTTCAACTGTATCCTTTACTGATACCATAAACCAGTAAATGTAAGAAAGAGTTACTTGATTCTGTGAACCACTCTAGCAAACTACAGAACCTGAGGTGGGGGTTATGGAAACTTGCAGTTTATAGCTGGTTGAACAGAAGTAGTGAAGGCCCAGATATGCAGTTGGCCTCTGAAGTAGGGGTTGGTTTTGTGCAATTGAGCCCTTAACCTGTGGAATCTGACGCTAACTCCAGGTAGATAGTGCCAGACGTGAATTGACTAGTAGAACATCCAGTTGATGTCCATTGGAGAATTGATGAGTAGGGGAAAAAAACCCCACACATCTGGTGTCAGAATTGTATTATGTTGAATGTTAAGAGCATAATAGGAAAAAAGTTAGTTTGTTTTTCTATTACACCATACAGGACAATTTTCTAAATTAATGTCATTAGAATAACCATTTATTTCTACTTTTCTTGTTCAAAAATATTTTATGTCTTTTCATAGTAAATGAAAATTGTATATTTATTATTATTTGGTCTACAAGTGTGGATATAGTGGTCATTATTAATAGGGGCTGTTCTAGGCTCTGTCCTTATAGTTTAAATACTTTAAAAACTACCCATTATTTGTTTTTACCATTGAAAACACCATCTCTTCACTCTGAAGACATTACTCAGACCTTTTTGGTGTCATTTCACCTATGCGTACGCCATTCACTTTAAATATTAACTTCTTGTTTTAACTTAATTAAAAACTAGCTGTAATATATAATGACCTAATATTAGGCAGTCATACCATCTTACAAACATGTATTTGTGCTTTTTAATATATAGATTAGAGGTATAGGTTGAATGACTGCTTCTAATCCAAATTAGCATATGTGTGACCAGCATCTGTAAGTTAATAAACAAACAGCGGGTACTGTCTCTGTGCTTAAGTGATACAACCTCAGTGCCCATCAATCCTCTCTGGATAGTGTTTATTTGTATTTCCTCCTCTGACCTTTCTATTCTTTTCACCTTGTTAAAATTTGACACTGGATTTTGTTTCACAATATTGGAATCAACAAGGACTGAATGAATTTCACTTACTGTTCTGCCAGGAATTCCTACCCCTGGTGGGCCTATGTCCCCTGGGGAACCGTGAACACCTGGAAGGCCTCTTTCACCCTGTGAAATGAAAGGCTGCTGTTAGTGCAAGCCTCAAGAGACATAAACTTCTCTGCTATATTTTGTTCATTATTAACTTCTTAAAAATTAACTAAATATTTTTATACCTTTGGTCCACGCGGACCAGGTGCTCCAGGATTTCCATCTAATCCCTAAAAGAAAAAGAAGATGAATACATTGAATACGTATCTTCTTCTAGAAAGGTTATAAACACATTAGAAGTTATAACTAATATGTTTTATCACTCTTCATCTTATTTGAATAAATCTTTTTCTATAAAAGAATAAGGAACAGGGAGTACACATTTTAATAGGTTATAGATTTTGTATAGTTGTTTTAAAATATAAAAGATTTTTATTTATAAAATGAGGCACCTGATATTGAGAAATATTATTATTATTTAATAACTAAGTTCAAAGGAGATGAGAAACAAAGGCACATAAAACATATTTTAAAAACATTTGTTATTTAGATTTTCCGGCAGTCCAGTTTTCAATGTCCTGGGAATAGTCTGGGTCACAAAGACATTTTCTGCAAATGACAAACCATGGTGATACCTGCAAAACCTCTGGAAGGGAAAATTCAGGTAGTTTTTCTGTTTTACAATACTGTCCTAGGAAGTTTTATGGTGTAAAACCAGTGTACCTGACTGGGATTCATGGATCTCTACAGAATCCATGTGTAGGATTCAGGGGACCTAGGAATCTTCCAAAATCATATGCAAAATGTTGTATACGTGTATATTTTCTTCAGAAGAAAGCCCTTTGCTTATCACACATTTAAGAGGTTTTATCTCTGATTTAAAGAATAAGATGCCTGTAATCCCAGCACTTTGGGAGGCCAAGGTGGGCAGATCACTGGAGCTCAGGAGTTCATGACCAGCATGGACAACATGGTGAAGCCCCATCTATACAAAAAATATAAAAATTAGCCAGGAGTGGTGGCATGTGCCTGTTGTCACCACTACTCAGGAGGCTGGGGTGGGAGGATCACTTGAATCACGGAGGTCGAGGCTGCAGTGATCCATAATTGTACTACTGTGCTCTAGCCTGGGTGACAGATTAAAGACCCTGTCTCAGGAAAAAAAAAAAAAAAAGAATAAGATGAATAGATGAATATTTCTTTTTTCCCCTGACTTTTATTTTAGGTTCAGGGGTACATGTACAGGTTTAGTACATGGGTACATTGCATATTGCTCAGGTTTATTGTATGAATGATCCCACTACCCAAGGAAGTAAGCATAGTGCCTGACAGTTTTTCAACCTTGCCTCCCTTCAACTCTCCCCCATCAGTAGTCCTCCACATCTCTTGCTCCCATCTCTACTATGCTGGTGTGCAACCAGTGTTTAGCTCCCACTTATAAGTGAGGATGTGCAGTATTTGGTTTTTTGTTCCTGCATTAATTTGCTTAGGATAATGGCCTCTAGCTGTATCCATGTTGCTGCAAAGGGCATGATTTTGTCCTTTTTATGGCTGCATAGTATTCCATGGTTATATATATCACATTGTCTTTATCCAGTCCACTGTAGATGGGCATCTAGGTTGAATCCATGTCATTGCTATTATGAATAGAGTTGTAATGAACACACGAATGCATGTGTCTTTTTGGTAGAACTATTTATTTTCTTTTGGGAAAAGAAACCCGTAGTGAGATTGCTAGGTCAAAAGGTAGTTCTGTTTTAAGTTCTTTTTTCCTTTTTTTTGTAGACCTAAACTTATTCCCATACTTGTGATCTGAAACTAGAAACCCACAAGCAGTAATTAATGAACTTGCAAGAAATATATTAACAAAAGGGCTAATACTTACCGGTTCCCCTGGCAGGCTTTTCCCTGGAGGACCAGCCTCACCTTTTGGACCTGGAAGCCCGGGAGGGCCTATGATCCCACCTGGATCTCCCTGTGGAAAACAAAGTAAGATTCTTTCTTTGATGCTCAGGTTCATGGTGGGAAGAGAGGAGGTAGTGGTTTCCATTGTTTTAAGTTGTCATCATAGCCAGTCAAACTTCATTCACTCACTCACTTACCAACTCAATAATATTTATTGAGTACCTAATTCATGCCTGTTCAGTGCATTTAGATTTTACAGTTAGTTATGTTAGCAGTATCACAAAACATATGCATGTGTGTGTGTGTGTGTGTGTGTGTGTGTATATATATGCACAAAAGGGCATATTTATTAATAAAGTTCTATAGATGATCTTTATGTTTTCTTTAAGTTATTCCCCAATAATAGTTCAATGTTAATACACTGTTTCCATGTAGATATCAAGAAACAGGTCCTGCAAGATTAAGAGACTTCTTAGGTTTATATCAGAATTGGTAACTGAGCTTGACTTTCAGACTCCTGATATCTTCATCTCTCAGTTCATTTTGTCACATGGCATTCCCGTGCCAGAACCAGGGCTGCCAAAATGCACAACTCTAGGGGGTACCATTTACATTGTAGTTAATGTGAATGTCTGTCCCCTGCACAATCCCAGAAGCCCTGGGGCGTCCTTTCATCTCCCTTATGATCCTCTGTCTCTTCCTCCTATCTACTTAACATATAAAATGAGGAAAATGCAAACTATACCTTTTCTCCTTTAATGCCTTGTTTTCCTGGGATACCATGTTCTCCTGGCAATCCCTAGAAAACTCAGAGCGAATAGGAAAGAGCAATGAGAACATTTCTTATAATAACATTTCCCTATATCTGAATCTTTGTCGAGAGAACAGAATTTTAACATATAGCCTATTAATACAAGGAGTTGGATTGATTTTGGCCTTTAAGACCTGGAAAAGTATTAGTGATTCTACGTTGTCAATTGGTTCAAGTGAAGCCACCTGGATGCCATAGGAAAGAAACTAAAGTCGAATTGAACCGAATGTCTCACCCATATTATTGCCATGGAAGAGGGATGGTGGTTGGTAGCATCACATAATGATTCTGAAGGACTCTAGGGCAACTAGAAAAATATGTTTTTACTATGTTTTAGAAACAGTGGCTCTTTCTCTTTTGATTTTGTTCTCTTTATAGCTCTGGCCACTATCACTTAGTTTTTGAGCATTGTGGCTCCACTTGTGCCACCAGGATTATCTCTCTTTTCATAAGATCTGTCCACTAGGTTTATCTACAGTGGCCCATTAGTTGGCATAGGGAAGTTATCAAAAGCTTTGCTCTATAAACTGGATGTTCAAAGTACCAAGCAGAACATGTGCACCGACCAATAGACAGGAGAGGCTCAAGCGGTGAGCATGGAGAATAGAACGTGAGGTTAAGGGGCTGTTCTCAGGGCATGAAAAAAGGAGAGATCCTAAGAGTTGCCTGGAGGGAACTGTAATCACGGTCAGATAGTGATCAGTTTCCAAGGAGTTATGGCCGAGGATTTTTCTTATTTTGCTCAAGTGTGAACTGATGGAGAGCTCACAGCTCCCAAGTTGTCAGAAGGCTAGGAAGGTTGTCCAAGGAATAGAAAGTTGATCCAGATAATGAATAGAAAGGTGCATTGAGTATTTTAGGTCCACTAAAGCTAGGTTATAATGCAATCTGTCGACCTTCGTTCAGATATACTTTTAGCTAAAAGACTTGCTTTTTTTGGAAGGCTTTTGCTAGAAAACAATGGAAGTTTTGGAAATGTCTTCCTTAGATGGAGACTTGAACTAAAAACTGTGAATATTGAAAATGTTTTCTTTCTCTTTTGGTGTTCTTTATTTCTATTGACATTTCCAATCTCTCTACTGCTGGTACAGCACTGACAAGCATGTCCAAAATGACAATTTAATTAACTTGAGCTCCAAAAACCAATTTATTAGGCTAATGATACTCAAAAGGACCTCACGTGAATATATGAAGGGCCTAGTCTTCCCAATAGCTCCTGACATTAGGTATAATCAGTTTTAGTGGCATAGATGACCCATGTCTTTGGGAAATGAGGGATAACTCAGTTACTTGAACAGATGTTGATGTTTTAAAAAAACATGTCCTAGTCTCAATTTCATTTCAAAAATATCAAAGACATTATACATACAACATCTCCTGGTGGTCCTCTGGGTCCCATGGAGCCTGCAGATCCCTGCTGACCCTAAAATAAAAGGTGATATATGCTTTAGCTTTGCTAGGAAAAAAAAAAAAAAAAAAAGATAGATTGTACCTGAGTATTTGTAAAGCATAGTGTGATCTTCATGTATAGGAAGACCGACTTTCCACCATCCCACTTTCCCACTTTATCTGTATAGTACTGAAATGTGCTTTGGGTTTACCAGGATAGTTTCCAGATGCTTTTATTTAATTTATGTGTTCTCTCCAGCAGGTGATAACTGAAGTTAGGTAACTTGCCCTACCCATTGCCTGTGAGTACACCACATTAATTTCTCCTGCACTTTCCAAAAGCTGCTTTCTTGGGACACTGGTGTGGAATCCCACTTGGGATACTCAAGCAACTCAAGGTTGCATAATTTTGGTTTAGAAACTGAATCTTGAATTCTGTTACTTTTAAGAATATAGCTCAAGGTCATAGATTTAGCTCACATTGTTTACTCTTAAAGTCTTTAGGGATGCTATTGTGAATATGCTCTGAAAAAGAGTTTAGAAATCCTATTGTGAACCAGAAGATAGTTACTATGTGTGTAATAAATGCAGCGGATGGGGGAAATCACCATGGAAACAGGATAAAGTCTCGAAGAGCATTTGTGAAGAAAATGAGTGGCACACCAAAGCACCCTGTTTTACACATAATGGCTATAATTCCCAAATTATTTCCCAATAAATCTTAGTTGTTTCTTATATACCTTTAGTCCTGGGCTTCCTATTAAACCAGGGGGACCAGGATCTCCAGGTTCACCCTAAACACATAGGGGGAAGGAAAGATCAATGTTGCTTTAATTTTCATAATCTAATTAAGGTTGGACATGAAATTGAAGAATGCCAGGAAATTACCTTTACTCCCTGTGATCCTATTATCCCAGGTTCTCCCTGTAAATAAAATAATTACTATAGGGGTAATGCTTAAATTCAGATGGAAATGGACATCTCTGATACTTTAATTGAATTTCTAGTAATTAACATAAAATAAAAAGGGAAATTATGGAAGACATAATGAAATCAAGGAGAGTTCATTCTAAAACATGATTGAAAATACTTACTACTAATGAACAATACTTTCTTGATTTTTTCATTATAATAGTTTTTCCCCCAATGCCACTTTTGACACTGTAATTATCATGTCCCATTAGCAATCACTGCATTCTCTACTTAGCTGACATAGTTATAATTTGCCACCAACTAATCTTATGTCCCAGAGAATTAAAACTTCAGAGAAGGAATTAGGGAGAGTAGAATTTAAGGTAATATGTGTTGGTGATTCTACTTTTAGTTATATGTGCTTAATGATTAGTTATATGTGCTTAACGAAAAAAAATCACAACAAAATTAAGGTTATACAAAAGAGGACAATATTGGCTATAACAAGTTTGCTTTTTACATTTTCTGTGACTTATTAATATATTTGATAAATCCACTTTGTGCCATTAACAGAATTTTTGGAAAAAAATGTATCTTTTATTTTAATTTGATATTTGTTATATCCTACATGGATGCCTTATATAACATTCATGGCCAATCACTATTAGTAATTGGTTAAACAATGTATTAGAAAACTCATACCAATGTTGAAGTCTCCTTGCATGACAACACTTAACAAGGCTTAAAATTTCTTATTTATCAAAATAAAAGGTTAAAAATCACAGAGGAAAAAGTAAAATGCTCACGGACCTTATTTAATCAATTCTATTAGACTCCAAAGTAAACATACCAGGAAATCAGAGAGAAAAAAATCAATGAAGTAGAAAACCCAAGATAGTGATAAAATATCTACTTACTCTATCTCCTTTTTCTCCTTTTGTAAAAGGCTCTCCCTAAGGAGAAGGGGTAGAAGATAGAATTAAACACTCTTAGAAGTAAACTCTCCAAACCGGGGTGTGGATAAACCCTACAGGCCAAACTCAGACCCCCATTGCAAACAGACCTCTAAAAATACCCAGAGTGCCACACAGTCTGCCTTTGCAGCTTAAAGGAAATATATGATAATTAATTTAAAAACTCCTTTATATTCCCAAATGAACAATGAGTTAATCATTCTAATATCATTTATAAAATCCCAAGTGCCTGGCAAATCGGAATGCTGCCCAAGGCCAAAGCTTCCTACTGCCTAGTTCACATAGAAAACAATCACACACACACATCCAATTGGATGTGAAATGGGAGTGACAGCAAGAAATTGATAAAAATGTTGAATGGAAAGACATTCATTTGAATTCTTCCAGATGGTTGTGTGCTTAAATACATAAAATCATTATTTAAAAAAGTTTTCTAGTTTTCATTTCTACTTTAATGAAAATGACTTGAAGAGGTTAACCATATCTGTAAGTTCTGTGTCCATGGATTCAAGCAATTGTGGATAAAAAATATTTGAAAAAGAAAAACAATAAAAAATAAAATAGCAATAAAACATATACAAACTTTAAAAATAATATAGTATAACAACTATTTACGTAGCACTTACATTGTATTATGTATTATAAGTAATCTGGACGTGATTTGAAGTATACAGGAAAATACATAGGTAATATGCAAATAATAGGCCATTTTATATTAGGGACTTGAGCATCCTCAGATGTTGGTATCCTCTGAGAGCCCTGGAACCAATCTCACACAGATACCAAGGAACAACTATATATCCATATCAACCCAACATGATGAAATATCTTAATAGTGGTTAATTTCTATATATTAGATCAAGGCCTTATTTATATTCTTATTTCCCTGCTTGTTTTTGCTTACATGACACTGCTCATGTCATTGCTTATTTACAGCCACTGTCAAGTTTAGTGGCCACATTGACTAAAGTAACTGGTTATAAAATAAAAAGAAAAAAGAAAAACCAGGGAGCCTAGTTGTCTAGATACTTGATATTTAGTCCTAGATCCAATGGCTACTATTTGAGGCAAGTCACTTAATCTTTTAGAGGCCCCCTTTCCTTATCTATAAAATCATGGGGTTCAACTAGGTGATCTCAACTATATTTTAGCTCTGATGTGTTACACATCAAACCATATTCTGAATGTCCTATGGTGGGGGAAAATTTGCCATTTTAGTTACCATTTGGGATCAGTGGTTCAGAATTTACCTTTGAATGAATACTACTCTTCTGTTTGGGCCTTCTGATTACTATGCAAAGTAAAGTCTACATCTCGTTCTGGAATAGAAAGGTAGAGACCATAAAGAGCTAAACTGCTCTCCATAATAATGTAAAATTTGTGTTGTTTTAATGTAGGGGTAGCGGAAGGCGGCAAAGACGTATGGGGTGGCGGGATAATTGGGGGATGAATAGGGACCTGGTATGGAGAAGAGTTAGGAGGAAAAGAAGCTCTAGTTAAGGAAAACAGGGCTAAAGGCAGTCCCCATGAGGTACATGGACTGCCCTTGAACGTTAGTGGTAGGAGAGAAAGCCAGAGGAAATCCCTGCAGGAGGAAAAGGCCTATCACTCCTAGAAACTATGAACTCCTCCAACCCTTGCTGTTTGAAGTGTGGTCCATGGAACAATAGCACCAGCATTACTGAGCGCTTATGAGAAACACAGACTCTCTGGTCCTGCTCCAAACCTACTGACCTAGAATCAGTGGGATTCAAGTGCACGTTCACATTTGAGAAGCAGTGTTCTAACTCACTGAAAGTTTCTCCTTTCTGCTCTAAAAATCCTTGATTTTCCAGTAAAATTTTTGTAAAACTTATAGCAAGGTCCTCCATGTGTCATGTGGAAATTAAGAGAGGGTGGGTGTCAATGTTCAGGTTTGGAGGGAAGACAGTGGAGACCTAGAGAAGCAGTTAAGAGATGGTAAGAGGAACTTCCAAGTGTGGAGCACCTAGAGAGTTGGCAGGTACCAGGGGCATGCACCAGCCTGGACTTCTGAGACATGAGATTTTCCAGACATTATTGGAAATACTCAGTTGGAGAACCCCATTAAAGACTGCCAAATCCTGTAGTTGTGTAAGAAGGCTTGAACTGAATACTAAGGGCAAGTACGACTTCCGAAAGTAGAAGAACTGGGGTACATAGGCTAAGGGAGGAGACCACCCCTCATATTGTCTTATGCCCAATTTCTGCCTCCAAAGAAAGCAGAAGTAAAAACTAAAAGGCAGAAATGAAATCCACAGGCAGACAGCCCGGCGCCACACCCTGGGCCTGGTAGTTAAAGATCGATCCCTGACCTAATCGGTTATGTTATCTATAGATTACAGATATTGTATAGGAATGCACTGTGAATATCTCTATCCTGTTTTTTTCCGATCTAATTACCAGTGCATGCAGCCCCCAGTCACGTACCCCCTGCTTGCTCAATCAATCACGACCCTCTCACATGCACCCCCTTAGAGTTGTGAGCCCTTAAAAGGGACAGGAATTGGTCACTTGGGGAGCTCGGCTCTTGAGACAGAAGTCTTGCTGATGCCCCTGGCTGAATAAACCCCTTCCTTCTTTAACTAAGTGTCTGAGGAGTTTTGTCTGCCGCTTGTCCTGCTACAAGGCCACAGACTGATTCTAAAGCTGCAAAAATTACTGTCATTGTTAATTTTTTAAAGTTGAAGCACAGGGAAAATTTGACTTTGTAACACTGAATGCTTTAAATAATGTTCCTGTTTGTCATGCAGGCAATTTAGTGACCTCTTCATGTTTTGTCCCCTGATAAACCAATATCCTTTATTCACTCTTATAAAGAAAGAGGTAGAGTGGTTTAATAAGATGTATTACTTTTTTTTAAACAAAGATGAAACATTTGATAAGCCTGATTCTTGAAAACTGCTTTTTTAAAAGGAGCATTAAAACAAGTCATTTTTTGTACCTACGATTTCTCTTATCACTTTAGGTGGTCCTATTTGAATATAAATGATACTGTAGGGTTTTTCTCTTTTTCCCACAAAAAGAACTACATTTTGAAAGAAACCGGCCACACTAATACTCAAAAGTGGTTGGGAAGCCACTTTGATCTTACAAAAATCAAGAAAGAAAAATAACTTCAGAAGGTACACTGAGAACAGTTATTTAAGCAGAAAGATGTGTTTCCAATTTCTTTCGGATCAATTTGTACTAGCCTTTTGATACATTGATTTTATTATTTTAGCTGCAGTGTGTAGTTATACCAGATGAGCATTGTGATTTTAAACTTTAGATTCTAGAATCAGCTCCCCTAGGTGTGATTCACAGCTCCAATGCTTAGTACTGAGTGACTTTGGGCAAAGTTACTTAACGTCTTTATGCCTTACTTTCATCATTTGAAGTATGCAGGTGATAATAGACAACCTTATGGAACCTTTTTGTGGATTAAGTGAGTAAATACACGTGAAAGACTTAGTGCATAGCATAGCATAGCATAGCTAATACTCGCTTGAAAATCTGATCGGTTGTTTCCCATGACAGGATCAACCAAGGTACGTGGAATTGGGGCTGATTTGGAAAAATATTTTTAATCCAGTTTTTTAGATATTCTTCCTCTGTTCTCAAAGCTAAAATACTTACAGGTTCTCCTTTTTGTCCTTTAGGGCCAACAGACCCTGGAAATCCTGGTAGTCCATTTTCACCCTTTCAAGACAAAGCAGAAGAGAGATTTTGCAGATGGTTAGAGAAGCACTATTGTGACTCAGAACAGAATGATTGCTTGCTCTGCTAACTATATAGCATCCAACAGACAATGCAAAGTTCTGAATCTACTTAGACTATTTTTATGATAATGTGTTTGTCAGTACTTCACAATGGCTTTATGTCTTTTAGAAATCCATACATTTCATTATGATACTTAAATGTAATTTGAAACAAAGTTAATTATTTTTCCAGGAAAGAATATCTAGAGGAGAATAATTATAATTTTGTTCTGGTGTGCCAAAACCAATTTTTTGTGTGTGATCTCAAAGACATCAGACTGTTTAACTGGCACAATAATCTAGACTCATTTTATTTCAGGCACTTTTTTGTTTAGGTGAGCAGAGTCAGTAGTCATATGAAGCAAAATGAGTCTCTCAGCTGTTTCCAGGGTTTATAATGCTACTTAGATGATTGGCTGTGGGCAAATAAGGCATTCTTGTAGATGTGGTGACAGCAGTAGCTTAGAAATGTCTAGGAGGTTCCGGTCAAAAACGCTGAAGAGAGATTTGTATGTGACATATACAGAGTGTTTTTGGAAAATGTAATTTGAGAAGAAATATTTAAAGAAAGGAGTTATATCACTAATGAGGCTTCAGAGGAGTCTCAGCATTGTGCATCCTTTTAGTGTTTACCAAGATCTCTGAATACCTACACAATTTTTAAATTAAACATAGTCCCTAGAAGATATGTAAGGCTACTTTTTTTTCCCCAACCTCAAGAGCATTTTTGCAAAATGATGTTCACCATTACATTTCTGAGCCTATACCATTTTTGCCTACCTGGCCTATTTTTTTACTTCAAAAGAATAAATACAGAAAGCATAAAGTAGAATACACTAAGCCTTCATGTACCAGGTACCCGAAATGAAAGAAATTAAAAAATTTACAAAGAAGAAATCCCCTGTATTTCCTATTTCCACCCAGAGAGAGCCACTCTCAAGAATTTAGTATTTATATTTTCAGTTTATATTATTGTACTTTTACTGCATATGTGGAATCATAAACATTATTTTGGATATTTGAAACAAATTCCATAAATAGCTTTATCTCATATAGAACATACTACGACTTGTTTTTTCCACTCAACATTGTTTTTAATATCCATCTCTATTGATACATATGATCTCATTCATTCACTGTAACAGCTGAGTAGCATTCTAACATGTTAACAAACCAGGGTTTATCTCAGCCCCACCGATGGACGCTTGAGTTGTAATCAGCTTGTCTCTATTATAAATAAGGCTGCAGTGAACATCTCTAATCCTGACCCCTGTGTGGATGTGCCTAACTGTTCATTTTGAAGCCTCAGTCTACCCAAAAGTGCTTCAAGTACAAATTTACTACAGCCCTAAAATCTTTGGCTTATTTTTATATGTATATGCTAATCCATATCTTGTGATTTTCTGTAATGGATAGACAAGATCATGTTTGTATTAATTAGTCTTCTAGATTTATGGGATATGTTTTGTTAAATTAATCTTAATTTTATTAAAATTTTAAAACCTCATGCAATACTGTAACTGTAGAACCAGCCCAAACAGGGCCTACTCTGCTGATAACAAAATGCCGAGTTACCTTTAAGGTATAACGGAGCCCAAAACTCCAAGTCATGCAGCCTAGGCACGCATAACAGAAAAAGCTTTGACTTGTAACAACAGCTGGAACCAACAATTCCTCCCCTTGGGTGGAATCAAGAAGACCGGGACATGACCAGAACCTGAACTCTTTCAGAAGCAAGGGGGTCCACTGGCCTGGAATATCCAGGGTAAAAATCTGCCTCAACATACCTTACCATAAATGGTCAAATTTGAAGCTGTCCAATCAGACCCTGCCAAACTAACATCCCTAGATCCTGTCTCTTGCCCTCTGATCCCTTAAAATTTGCCCCAATCCCCAAATCCAGGAGGCAACTTTGAGCCTGACTCCTGTCTCTTTGCTGGCTGGTTTTGCAATAAAATCTTTGTTTTCTGAAAAGCTGGTGCCATAGTTATTGGCTTCGGTGCACACTGGGCAGTGAGCCCATCTGCTTGATAACAATATTGTAAAATACATATTTGGTCTTCGTCCCAGTTTCCTGGCATACAACTCATAAAATCCTTGGAATCCCCAAAGCAATAAGTGTCTTTTCGTATGTTAATGAGTTGACTGGTAGCTGGCAGCCCCTAGGTGGCTTCGGGATTGGGCTGGTCACCAGAAGGACCAAGGCTTGATTAGAGTCTTTTCAGCCTCACCTCCAACCTCTGAGGAGGGGCGAGAGACTGAAGGTTAACTTGGTCACCAATGACAAATGATTTAATCAATCACACCTACATAATGAAGCTTCCATAAAAACCACAAGGACTGGGTTCAGAGAGCTTCTGTAGAGCTGAAGTTGTAGAGGTTCCCGGAGGGTGGCATGACCAGGGAGGGCATGAAAGCTTGGAAGCTTGGCACCCCTTCCCACATACCTTGCCTTATGCAGTTCTTCATCTGTAACCTTCGTGACATCCTTTATAATAAATTGGTAAGCATAAGTAAATATCTCCCTGAGTTCTGTGAGCCGTTCCAGCAGATTAGTCAAAGCCAAGGATGGGGTCATGAGGACCCCGATTTATAGCCATTTGGTCAAAAGCACAGAAAAAACAACATGGGACTTTCGATTGGCATATGAAGTAGAAGGCAGTCTTGTGGGATCGAGCCCTCAATCTGTGGGATCTGTTGCTACCACCAGGTAAATCGCATCAGAATTGAATGGAATTAGAAGACAACCAGCTGGTGTGTATTGCAGAACTGATTGCTTGCTTGCTGTGTGTGAAAAATTCACATATTTGGTCATAGAGGTATTTTGTGCTGTGAGAGTTGATACTAGGAAAGAAGTGTTTGTTTTTATGACTCACCTCAGTACTAATTTTTTATACCATTAAGCTTTCAGTTAGTAATAGTAAGGCCCTGTTGGAGAGCCAAGGAACCAAATGGATAAGAAGCCAATTTGCAGACCTGTCAGTACAAATATTCTAGAGCAGTGTTTCCCAAAGTTCAGTCATCCACATCCCAACTGCATAATATTCGCTATGTCCACATACCACCTATATATACATAGCTTATTTTTTTCTCTAAATTCACTCACATTCTTAATTTAAATATTCAATAAGCCTTTTGAAGTAGTATCCATAAAATTTAAAGTTTAGTGTGCTGGATACAGGCTTTTTCCTAATTCAGAGGAAGCTACGTAAGTATTGTTTTTTTCTATGATAGTATCTAAACATCCTGTGTATCATCACTCTTATTCTTACCACATTATAGGATAAGCCATTTTTTTCTTAGACATAGTAAATCATATTCAAGGTAAGGAGAGGGAGAAGTTGGTGGATACATTTAGGGACCAATTGTTGTTGGTTTTATAGAGAAAATAAACAATTAGCCTTGTATAGGCATTAGGGTGTAGAGTGAAGTTCATTTTACCCATCTGGTAGGTGCTACAATCTCCATTGCATAGGTGTGAAGGAAAAATACGCCTACTAGTTACACTTGCCTAATAAAATAAAAGTAGAAAGCTAAGAAGGGGTCTAGAAATTGCTTGTAAAAATCAAATCTGCCAATATCAAAAGGGAAGGGGAGGAGAATGTACATGGTGAAATAAGAGTAGTTATATTCATAGCTGCTATACAGGTGAACCAATGTACATAGGTCTCCTGGGAAATATAGAGGAAGGACAAAAAAGGGGTTGTGGCTCGTCTTTCCACATAGTCATTGGATGACATTGGGCTGGAAGGAAATCTTAGAGGCCTCTTTCCTTATAAAATTCTACAAAAAAAGCATTTTCCACCTGAACCTTAGACACATATGGGTTTGTATTTTTTATTTAAATTGAACGTTCAATGATTTATCACTGTAGAGATGAGTTGAAACACAAGTGATGAATTTACTTTGCATCAGGAAAGACTCTCCTTCAGTTTGACACTTTTGATGCTATTCGAAAAGCTTGGGGCTGTAGCGACTCCACCTTTTCCCCAACAGTCTTCCCCTACAAGACACCTGCTATTTTCTCAGGAATGCTTAGATATCCTGATATTTTGTTCTACTGTCTCTATAAAGCAGTAGTTCTCCTCAAGTAACTTGCAAATACATTATCCCTTCTCCACATCCTGTCAGTCCCAGTCAAGCCACAGAGCAGGGATCATCCATCATTTCCACACTGGTAGACTGGTCATGTGGACAGTCTCCATGGTCATTTACTGCAAATCGTGGTTTTCCCTGTATCGTAGCGTTCTTGATACAGATTGTGGCTGCTAAACCAGGGATGATTGGTGTGTATATTCCAGTGCTGTTTGTGCTTGTTCTGGTGCTTCATTGTAGCGTCGGGTTCCAAAGGGTTGACTCTTTTAGGAATTCTATTTTGCTGGTCAGTGCATTGAGAAATAGCATATTATAAAGGAATGATGAATCACTTATGTGTTTAATTATTCTTCTGGTTAAATATTTTATTCTATAGCACAAATTGAGTCCCTTCTTTGTCAAAATTATGGTGGGAGATACAAAGATGAGCAAGACCAGGTGCTAAGAATGAGAATAACAATTAATCCTCAAAAGTGCTAAATGAGACCTCATGAGAGGAAGGAAAGATTGAGGTGGGTGAATAGAAAAGAACACATCTTTAGTGAGGGCTTTATATATGTTTTAGTTATTGTGCTTTTGAGTAACTTCCTATTATTTAATTTTAATCCTTCTATCAAATCTTTGTGTAGATACAGTTATGCCCATGGTGTGAATGAGGAAATGGATACTTAGAGAAATGAAGTGACCTTCCCAAGGTGACCCAGCTGTTAATGCCACAATCAACTTTTTGTCTCAAAGCTCATGCTCTTCCTATTACTCAGTGGTTCTTAGCCCTGGTTGTATGTTAGAGTCATCTGAAACACTTTTAAATAGAGCTACAACCCCTACTCCAAATCGGAGTCTCTGTGGATGGAGCCCGAGTGTGGGTATTTTGTCAAAGCTTTCCATGTGATTCCAATGTGCAGCCAGAATTCAGAAGCACCGGGGTTCACCACAGGTGCAAGCAGAGATCTGTGAGAACAGCTTGATGGAGCTTTAAATTATCACTGTGGTGACTTACATCACATTAAATTACATTACAATTTTTAAAACTAATGTATTGATTCAGAAGAGATAGTAAGTAGACTTGCATAGGTAGAGTTGATTTCACCCTTCCAGCAACTGCTATGCTTATGTTTGTGTTTGGTTGGTTGTTTTGAGACAAGGTCTTGCTCTGTTGCTCAGGCTGGAGTGCAGTGGTGCGATATGGCTCACTGCAGCCTCTATCTCCTGGCTCCAAGTGATCCTCTTGCCTCAGCCTCCCTGGGAAGCTGGGACCACAGGTATTTGCCAGCATGCCCAGCTAATATTTTTAACTTTTGTAGGGATGGGGTATCACTATATTGCCCAGGCTGGTCTAAATTTTGGGCTCAAACGTTCTTCCCGCCTTGGCCTCCCAAAGTGCTGGGATTACAGGTGCGAGCTACCACCTGTAATTTTTGTTTATTTTATGCATTATTTATTGGCAATTTCCTGTTAATCACGCTTTTTAAAAGTTTTTTTAATGTGTCTCTTTATATCACGTACGGCATCAAGTTCCCTGTAGACTCGTCTATGTTATTTATTTGAGTGAGAGGAGGGAAGAGTTATGCCACTGGCTTTTCCTAATTCTACTTAAGATTCTGAAGCAATTAGAAAAGATTTTGAGCAACAGAAAAGGTCCTTAGAGTTTGAAATACACCTGTTTTACAGAATCAAATTTCTCATCAGTGAGGTCTTAAGAATGTCTAAGTAACATATGTTTCCTAATGAACACGGCAAAACAGAAGCCAGCTGTTTTGTTTCAAGAAATGAATCATCATTTAAATACTTTAAAAGTCACAACTCTCTTCTTTGCTCAGCTGTCCTATGTGACAAGCTTTGTGGCTTTCTTTCCTTTTTTTTTTTCCCCTTAGCCTGCATATGTCCAGAAGTCATTGCTTAAAATGTAATGCGTTTGTTATGGTGGCGTATGGTTTCTGTTAGCTATTAGGTTACAGGAAATAATGCTAATGTACTAGCAATAAAATCTAACTCACACAAATGACTTATCATTGCTCTGTAATCAATTTTTTGATGTCTTTTTTCAGAATGTCAAGGTTTTATTTATGATTTATTTATTTAGCAGAAAACTTCATTTTCAATCATCAATCTGTGAGAAGCTCCTAGTTTCTGGCAAGACTCTTTTAGTAGTAACTTCTGGTGATGAGTGTACGACTTTTTGCATGGATTGGTTGCACTGATTTATAAGACACAGAAGTCATATTTTCTTGGATTCATGTCAAAATCCCCTGCCCTCAATCTAGATAATTTTTACAGGTGAATGAATGGAGATAGCTAGCACTCACAGGTCATATTCCCTCAGAGTATTTTCAAACCTACTCATCTCTGCCTGTAGATTTAATGTACATTTTTTTTCTGACAATGGCACATTTGCATGGAATCCAAGGTCATTACAATTTCAGAATCAAACAGGAGTGAAACATCTTATTGAATGGGGAAGTGAGTCTGTCATCTTTACAGTTAAGATAATGAAACCTGCGAATGACAAGGAGAATGCAATGGAAACTTATCAGTGTCTTAATTTTAAAACTATTTTGAAATAATTACTTGGCTAAACCACTACTGGACAGTATAAAACCCCACCAAAATGGCTGCCAGGGCAGCTTACGTTTTGGTACTTAGGAAGACACAAAACAGTGAGCCTGGGCCTGAGGCATTTTGCTAAAGGGGTCTTCAGATTGTTTTTGCCACCTACACGGATTCACATTTAATTACAAAACAAGTCTTGTGTCCTGATTTCATTTATCTTATTACAGTAATTTCCCCTTGATATGTTCTCTTTCTTGCAGCCAACTGCTACTCAGAAGTCCTTGCTGGACCCTGAAGCAGATTCCAATCCTACTGCCTGGTGAGGAGGCAGGCAGAGGCCCCTGCCCACTGCAGGCTGGACACCCTCCCAGAGATGCAACCCAACTGCTGCCGGGGGGCTGCCCCTACATGGGAATGTGTAAATCCGTAGAAAATACTGGACCCTTCTATTCACTTTGAAAATCTGATTACCGCCGGGTGCAGTGGCTCAAGCCTATAATCCCATAACTTTGGGAGGCTGAGGCGGGTGGATCACCTGAGGTCAGGAGTTCAAGACCAGCCTGGCCAACATGGTGAAACTCTGTCTCTACTAAAAATACAAAAATTAGCCGGGAGTGGTGGCACATGCCTGTAATGCCAGCCACTTGGGAGGCTGAGGAAGGAGAATCACTTGAACCTAGGAGGTGGAGGTTATAGTGAGCTGAGATTGAGCTACTGCACTCCAGCCTTGGCAACAAAGCAAGACTCCATCTGGAAAAAAAAAAAAAAAAAAAAAAATTCTGATTACCTTGTCTCCTTTCAGGCCTCCAGCTTCATGTTCATCATTTCCCTAGGGAGTAAAAACAATTTAAAATTCAAAGAAAAATCCACTAATTTTTAATGCATTCAATGGGTAACAGTATAAGTAGTCAGATAATAGTACTGTAACAGCTTTTTACGGATACTAAGTCATTTGTGCAGACATCTTTGTCTCTCTCACCCGTTGTTAAATATTCCTGTTAAATATTTTTCTAGCCGAGCGCGGTGGCTCAAGCCTGTAATCCCAGCACTTTGGGAGGCCGAGACGGGCGGATCACGAGGTCAGGAGATCGAGACCATCCTGGCTAACAAGGTGAAACCCCGTCTCTACTAAAAAATACAAAAAAACTAGCCGGGCGAAGTGGCGGGCGCCTGTGGTCCCAGCTACTCGGGAGGCTGAGGCAGGAGAATGGCGTGAACCCGGGAGGCGGAGCTTGCAGTGAGCTGAGATCCGGCCACCGCACTCCAGCCTGGGCGACAGAGCCAGACTCAGTCTCAAAAAATAAATAAATAAATAAATATTTTTCTAAATAATTCCAGCTTTGGAAACCCCATGCATCTTCTTTGTGACTTCTTAAGGAGATTGCCTCCGGAGAAACATCACACCTCTGGGGATAAATACTCACTACTCCAAAACCACAACTGGCCACTTCAGCTGGCCTCTCCATGTATCTGAGCATCTCTGATCTGCTCTCCCTACTCTCAAGTATGCTTTATTGTTCTCAGACCACTACATTACACTCTACAGTCCCGGGCAGGTGACTTGCCTGTAACTACACTGAAAAAAATACAAGTTCTCGGACATCACTTTTTTTTTTTTTCCTTTTTGTGGAGAATGGTGTCTCGCTATACTGCCCAGGTAGGTCTTGAACTCCTGGGCGCAAGCTATCCTCCTGGCCTCTGCCTCCCTAAGAGCTAGGATTGCAGGCATGAGCCACTGTGCCAGGCCTCAGATACCACTTCTAATTCCTGTCAATGAATGTACCAATCCATGTACATGCACACCCGGGTAGTTAATGAGCTGTCTCATCTCTTATCAGTGGCTGTTTCCTCTATAAATTCTCTGATTCCCATGCCCTTTGCCTTCTTAGGAGATTTTCTTTATTAATGTTACCTATTGCTATCAGGTGAAATTGGCCAATTTGGTAAAGTTAAATAAAATGTAGCTAAAATTGGCCAATTTCTTTAACACTTCTCTTTCTCTCTCTGACTACCTACCTACTCTACCTTCTTTAAACTTAACACACAAAAAGCATACAGTTCCCAGCACACATTTCCCTTAAGTTACTCTCTTTCCTCCCATTTCTGGACATTTTCTCAAAAGGGTAGTTAGTGCTTTCTGTGTCCACTGACCAAGACAGCCTTTAATGTTTCCCTCAGCGGGAATCAACTTTGGACAGGCTTGTTCCTAATTCCAGACCCCGACCTCTCTTTTTCTAGACCAATTGCTTTAGAAATCTGTATTTGTAAGTTCTTTCACTATCCCTTCGAAATGTAAATCTTCCTAAAGTTTTACAATCTGGGAACGTCTTTCTCAAGGACCTGGGAACCATCCCTTTAAAATGTAATCGTGGAGAAGATAGTGCCACTATCTTCCAGGCTCTGTGAGAGGGTAGGAGCCTAACTTCAGCCTTGTGCCAAGTTGTAAACCTTCTTCCTGTCACAAAGATATGAGAAAGTTTACCCTTCCTTTGGGTACAGCCAATTAGCAGACACAAGGAAGTGTGTTCTCTCTCTTACATCAACACTTAAAAACTCTCCTGAACTTTGTTTCAATGGAATTGAGCTCAGACTAAGTCTGCCCTCTCTCTCCTATTGCAGTAGCCTTGAATAATGTCTTCCTTGCCTGTTTAACTTTGTCAGGTGCAATTTTTTATTTGACACCACTTATTCATCTCCTGTTTACTCCTAAACACATATGTATTTGACACTGGCCCCAGTCAGTCCACTGATGTGGCCCTCTAATGTTATTAATAATATCTTTGCTGCTTACTCTAATGGACTCTTCTTTAATTGACCTTGCTACACTTGTCACTCTCTTGGCTTGTATGATAGCTTACTTTCCTGGTTTCTTCCTGTCTCTGTGACTTCTTCTTCCCTCATCTGTTAAAGGTTGGATCTCCTCAGGACTTTCTTCCTTGTGACTCAACACTTTCTCCCCAGCACTCTTATTTACCTACATGGCTTAGGTAATATTTACACAGCCAAATTTATAAACCCAGTATATACTTCTCTTCTGAGTTTTAGACCCATATACCTAATTTATACACCCTGCATATACTTCCCTTGTGAATTTTAGACTCATATATCTAATTTTCTACTTGATGTATGTACTTGTAAATTCTAGAAGCAATTCACATTTAACAAGTTTAAAACTGAAACAAAAAATGCAACAGATACACATATATATGAGAGAAAAAAATAGAGTTACATCACACTGCTAACATTGTTTAGTACAGAAGTGGGAGAAGAGGAATCAGTTTTTTCTAATGTGTCTCTGCAGTTGTTCTTGTTAAATTGAGCAGGAATTCCATTTTACAATTGAAAACAATTACGGAAAGAAAGAAAACCTGAATTCTTCCTCTCTGTCCGAGTGTCATTCTCAATACCACTTGGTTTGGCTGTGTCCCCACCCAAATCTCATCTAGAACTGTAGCTCCCACAATTCCCATGTGTTGTGGGAGGGACCTAGTGGGAGGTAATTGAATCATGGGGGAGGGTCTTTCCTGTGCTATTCTCATGACAGTGAATAAGTCTCATGAGATCTGATGGTTTTATAAAGGGGAGTTTCCCTGCACAAACTCTCTCTTCTGATGTCTGCCGCCATGTTAGACGTGCCTTTCAGCTTCCACCATGATTATGAGGCCTCCCCAGCCACATGGAACTGTGAGTCCATGAAACCTTTTTCTTTTGTAAATTGCCCAGTCTAGGGTATGTCTTTATCAGCAGCATGAAAACGGACTAATATAATCACCCTCATCCTTATTCCTCGAATATGATCAGTCATCCAGTTTGGTTGACTCTGTCTCCCCAAATGTCTTCTCTTCTTTTGAGAGAAAGAGTCAACCTGCCTACACCCAGGCAGCCCACCATCATGTCTTGCCAGGATTGTTGCAGTGAGTCTCTAACTGGCCTTTTACAATCCACTCTTGCTTTCCTGACATGCATATTCTCTACATAAGATTAGAGAAATACCTTCAAAAGACATTCTGACATCCATTTCTCAAAACTTTAACATCTCCAGCAAATCTCTGCATAACTTGAACTCATTTCCCTCTCCAGCATCATGTTGGCCACTCTTCTTCCTCAGAAGCTTCAGCTGTCATGGTCTTCTCTCAGCTCCCTAAACTGACCAACGTCATTCCCATCTCAGCCTCCAGATCACCACTCTGTGTCCTCACCTTTCTATCTGGCCAGAAACTAGTCATTAATCAGGTCTCAACTATTATGAAATGCCATTCATGAAAGCCTCCCCTGGCATTCAATAAATATCTGTTGGGCAAATGAGCCAGTAATTCTAATCATGTGGTTTTTCCATTAAAGTTATTTTTCTGATTAAAAATACATGTGCTGATAGAAAACCTAAAAGGTCAAGAAATATTTAGACAACAAAAATATACAGAGGTACCTATTCAGATCACTATTGCTACAGTTTGGTATTTTAAATATTCCTTCCATGTTATTTTGCTGCTCCAATAAAAAGTCAGTAGTTTATAACTGATATTATTATTGGTCTTGTAATGGATATTCTCTCATTTTCTTCTATCAACTTTGGTCTGTGATATCTAAATTGAAAATAAAAATTGTAGTCTCAAAATTTTGTTCTAAATTATTACAACCAACAGTATTTGAAAATGAAGCATGGAAACACTAAGGTATATACACACGTTTATAAAGAACCAGCCGTTACAAAATGGCAGGTTGCTTGGATGCAACCTGCATAGAAACATAAATCTTAGAGATGTCTCAAAAACACTAGTCATTTGAGCATGGTGTCAGCACAAAACATCAGCATCTCCCCCTGGCTATGCTTATGATAGGATCCTTTTTGGGAAACTGGAACATGCTTTCATCTGAGATACGATTTGCCTGGAGATGGTCTTTGGCTTGGAAGGCCCCATGCTCTTTGATTGCAGAGCAGGAAAGCATCTAAACGGCCTCTGGGGAGAGCATGTTCTAGTGTAGCCCACCTCACCCCCAATAACCTACAGGGCATCAGAGATGCTGTGGCTGGGGTGAAGGAATGCCTCTGTAGCACCAACTCCTAGTGTCCCATCAATAGGCTTTATTGTTCTAAAATCTTGATTTTCTGATGGCTTTCACACCCAGAAAAACAACAGGGCCATTTATTGCTGATCAGAGCACCATGTTTGCTTCACTCAACAGCAAGACCAAGAAATCCATCTAATCAAGGACTCTTGGTGGCCTTTAGTGCTGTTCTCCACTCTTGGGTTAATAATACTCAAGGCAGATTCAAACTCGAGCTTCAGTAGCGTTTATTCATTGACATGTGAGCCGCTTCTCCCTGCTATCTCCAAGCTAGCTGCACCAGACAATTGCCTGGCTTAGTGACAATCATAAGAAGCACAGTCTTTGTGTTTCTGGAACTGCGGTTCTGCGTCCGATGCTATTCTAATTTTATTAGGTTATTTTGTGTCTTGGTGCCATGTTAAGGGTTCTTGTAAGCCTTCCAAATACAGTTTTGAATGTGTTTATTTAAAAATTCTTGTGGTGATGTGGTGAGGGTTGTGGCATGAGGATGCTAATCTGCATGCCCATCTCAAGAATTCTGGGATGTCAGCACTTGTTCTCGGGTCTGTGTGGGAATGGTGAATGCAACTTTGGAACGTATGGTCTGGCAAGTGAAAACACTCAAGCTACTCAAAGTCTTAAAGAGGATTTTCTCTGGAAAGAAGAGAATGTACCTGGATATATCATGGATTGAACCACATGAGATGACCATTTTTATAGGCCCCAGAGAGTAAAATATCAGCAATTTTCTACTGTTCAACTAATAAAAGAACCTAAGGATATGAACTCCTTCCTAGGGTATGGAGTCATTACAAATCCCCAGGGTTAGCCTTTGGGGAACTTGTTGTAATATCCTAGGCATGAGGGGACATAAAGTTCAGAAAAACCAGGTTGTTTTTTATAGGTTGAAATTATGTACCTCCCACTCCGATATATATGTATAAACTATAACACCCAGGACTTCAGAATGTGAACTTATTTGCCAATAGGGTCATTGCAGATGTAATTAATAATTAGTAATAAGTAGTTAAGATGAGGACATGCTGGAGTAGGTTGGGCTCCTAATCCAATAAGACTGTGTCCTTATAAAAAGAGAAACTTTATAGAGACATGCACGCAGGGAGAACACCACGTGAAGATGGCCAAGGAACGACCAGAGGCTAGGAGAGAGACCTGGAAGCCATTCCTCCCTAGTGCCTTCGGAGATAACATGGCCCTGCCAACACCTTCGTCTTGACTTCTGGCCTCCAGAACCGTGAGATGATATATTTCTGTTGTTTAGGTCACTCAGTTTGTGATATTTTGTTGTGGCAGCTGTAGCAAGTTAGAACATAATATGTGGGCTAGGAAAGCTGTGTTCGTTTGAAGATAAGGCCTAAGGCTGGCTCAAAGCCCAACTTCTTAGTTAACTGCAAAAAACCATTTCACCAGCCACAAGTGTGGAGGGTCATGAAAGGAAGGGAAGACTCAGGTGAGTTGGGAGGCTGTCTGTAATCAAACCAACATCTGAAAGTCCATATGTCTGTCCACAATGTTCCTCAAAGCCAGTGGAGCCTGGGGCACAGGGAAGGAAAGCGATGAAGTTAGAACCTAAACTTTATTTCTCAATCTTCTGGGCTCAGAAAGGTTGCCTGCAGTGTCTCCAAGGGAGTCTTCACTTTATATGCCATCATTGGGTTTAACTCACTGCTTGGAAAGGCCTTGAATATTGGATTTTGGATAAAGGCTTTCTGTCCTTTCTAGTCTGTGGATATTAAAGTGAAGTTATGATTTAATATGTGAAAAGAAAAATAGATTATTTTGCTAGCAAATTGGTTTTATTTTTGGATCAACAATTTGGAGAAATGAATACAAGAATTGGTTGCTGGGAGGCACAGCATCAATCTCCAACAGCTGAGACCGAGTGTGGTGATGTAAGATAACACAACTCTGCATTTTCAATATGGATCTTTAAAAACAACATCAAATGTAAAATCCGCCAGTACTTGGCCTCCGCAGATAAAATGTGTTTTTTTCCTCCATCTAAAGTGTAGTAAGGAACTGTGGGTCTGTGGCTTCGGTAGTTGACAGAGCCTACCAAATTTTTATTAAAACCCCCAGAGTTGGAAACAATGAAGTGCAGTTTACTGGATCATGAGCAGATTTTCCTTGAGGGGAAGAATATGCTCAGCACTGTTGCTTCTTTGCAAACAATTTTACAGAATGGGAGCAGCTGTTTTGCATATTATTTTTGTGGTAGAGAGAGAAATCTAGTTTTTATTCTTTGCATCCATAAGTGGGCATGCAAAAATCCACATAAACACACTGATATCATCTTCCTGACCTCACTCCTTAGGCTGTCTCTCTATTCCTCATTTGCTTTTTCTTTCTTCCTCATTTGCTTTTTTTTTCTTCATCCCTTTTTTGATTTGTGCTGTGAGGAGAGAGGGTTTCTTATACCTGAGCTTCTCCCTCCAGATGACATGAGGAAAATAGTAGAGGAAAAGATCAGTTCCTATATGGGGGCCAGAGGGGAAGTGAGCATCCTGGGACCAGAAAATGAACCATGGGTTCTTTGAGTTCGGAATGAGGAGGGGCAGTTTATGAGTAGTCTGTTACTTATTCTCCCATGGGTAGTTGCTTGAGCAGAATTTGGGCTGTGTGACTGTTGAAGCCATTGTGAGTTGAAGAGCTGAGGTCCAGGGCTCCAGTGCAGACATCACATAAATCAATGCCAATTTAAAAGGGAAGATTATTTTAACCTTGGAGTGTCACTTGCTATGTCTCAATACATGGTCCATTATTTAATCCTTAGGAAGGTTTCACTTAGGCCCCACTGCTCTCTGTGCTTATTTGCTACAGTCAGACCATCTGACACGCTACAAATTGCCAAATGAAACAACCTCAGTGTCCAAAAACAGACAGGGGTAGGTGGTGGAGACAATGCCAATGGAAGACATGCATCGTGCTAATCACAGCACATCTGGCTTTTCCTTTGTGAAGCTGAGGGCGAGGAGGAGGTGGTTACAATACAGAAGCATGGGGCAGTGTGGGCGCTGGGAAGGTGGGTCCCGCTACCTCCATCCTTCCCAGTGGGGCCTTGGTGTAAGAGCTCTAACTACTCTGAAAGGAAACAGAATAAAGTGTTTGGTAAGCTATCTTCCCTTAATTCACAGATGGATCTAAAGCCTCTAATGCTAAATGGTTACAATGCATCATTTGGGATAACAGCTATACTCTCTTCTCTTTACCCAGTTGTACTCCAGCTTTAAAGTCACATTTAAAGAACATGTGGACTAAACACCTGTGAGCCTCTATTCTGTAATGGCAATAAGAGTAACGGGTTCTTTCAGGTGAGTTAATAACTAAGTTCAAAGTACTGGTTTGTTACTAGCAAGATTTTCCACTCCGTTGCTCTGGTCAGCCCCCAGTTTTTTTTGAAATATAACCTTAAAGTTTAAAAATTTACATTCTCAACTTTAGGCTCTAAAATATAAATGCTCTATATATCTTCATTTAAGGGAAAACTGACTCATCAGCAAGACAAACTGTATAGAGAAGTACTATTGGGAGACCTGTAAAGATGAGAGCTTTAAAAGTTTTGCAAGGGATAGCAAATATTTAAGTAGCTGAGTAGCAACTCGGTATATTTTATACCAAGGGCGATAGTAATACAGTGTGTTCTTTAAGTTTTTCTAGCTGACACTGTGTCATCAGAGCCAACTTATTCTCATTATTTTGAAGCATTTATGATAAATCCTATTTTATAACAGCAGGTGTCATTATAGGTGTCATTAAATTGATTAAATTTAAACATGCTTCAGCATTCTTTTTTCCACTTGTGCTAAGCCTTAATATTTTGAAAAAGCTAGTACAGTTCTATTAAAGAAATGTCTAATAAAGAAACATGAAATATATCCCAAACATTCCTCCTAATATAATACTCCCTGGAAAACCTAAATAAATGAAGGAATTTAAAATAGCATCACTATCAAATTTATAAGGTATAAAAAACTTTTCACATTTGATTTTAAATTTGTCAACCATAAATTATCTAAGTCTTTATGTTGACCTTGTTCTGATGAAAGAGAAACTGGATTTTATAATTAGTTAGCTAGCCATTTAACAAATTTTTTTGGCATATAGTGTCTCTTTGGGATTTCTAAACATAGAGGAGTAAAAACTCAGAAAAAATTACAGGAAGGGAAAGTAAGAACATAGGAAAGAAAGACATAAAGGGAAGTGTCTCCAATTCTTCCTGTGGTGCAAGAAATCAATGATGAACCATTATGTATACAAGGTATCCTAATTAGTGGACAGAATGCCTCACACAAAGTGATCAGACCGCAAATATTTGTCATTGAATGATGACTCAATCAATGATCTCACGTAGATCTTCTCTTGGCTGCCACTCTGTTGTGCTCCTTGTAGAATCTGGAACAAAACTCTCTTGCTTTTGCCATTTGGGAGCTTCCACGTCAGCATTCTACCTATCCCAAATGTGATTTAATAAAACCTTGGGGAAATTAAACATAGTTCCCCCTGAAAGGTGGGGACTCTCATTCTTGAACTGTAGTATGCAAATATTTGCTTGAGATTTTGGTGCCGCACCTATTGGTTTTGATAAGAAGTCTATCACCTGTTGTGCTACCCAGAGCTTCGAAGTATCAAATAATTTCTTTCTGCCCTCAGAGAGGCTAGATCTATCATATTATCAATGGCAGAACACCATGTTTTGCATTAACAAACTTTGAACAAAATTTTTAAAACACTTACTAGGATAAAATCCTAGATCTGTAAGATACTGAGCAAAATACTTTTTTATTTTTGTTTTTGAAAACATAGCTTTCAGCATGGAAAGATGTTTAAATGCATGTGATCATGTATAAAAGTCTGAGAAGTTAGGAATTAATACTTTTTTTCAAAAATACAATCACATAAAATTTCTATGTATTATAAATTATGGGAAAAAAGAAGCCATACCTTGTTATCCTTGTTATAATATCCACCAAGAGTCTGGTGTATTCCTTGTATTCCAGGAGGTCCCTGTATTATAAACAAATCAAAGACAAATATATACACATTTACCAAAACAATGCATATTTAAATAATATATCTAAGAACTCTTGAAATCATATAGTGAAGAAAAAGGAAGTATCTATTTAGTCAAATATTCTGATTAATAGAGAAATACATGGGCATTAACTTATCATCAGGCTCCTAAGATATTTCTAGGTTAAATCCTGCATGAATCCAAAAAGAGGTCCTAAGTGGGAGCATGTAACATTTTACCAGAAGGTCAGCCATCAGCATATTCTTTATTAAAATCAATTATACCCATAAGACTCTCCCAGAGAAGAGGTTATAGCTCTTCAGTTTATTTTTGGCACTTCTCACAGGATTTTGATCAATGTACTATAGGACTCTGTGTTCCCACATGCTATTAACTTAGTAAATATGGGGAAAATGTTTTTCTATTGCTTTACTTTTTTAAATTAGTTGTATGAAAATGGGATGCACATGGACTTTTGGGCCAGAAAAAAGATGTCTGCTATAAAATCTCAGACTTAAGAAATTTAAATATTGATAGTTTTCAGTTGACCTGGAAATAATTCAGTAAGCACTATGCTGGGCTTGGAGTAGATAGGAAAGAAGCAAAGACATTTGGCTGTCTCTAAGGCTTCTAGGAAGAAAGGAAGAGAAGACTTTTCCAGGTTTTTCAGGGATTACATTTTGGGGTGAGAGCCATAAAAACCACAAAGGTTAGCATTATTTTAGATTAAGTAATTCAAGTCAAATAGGTTCAACTATCTCAGAAAAGAGATTGCATATTTCATCCAGACCTCAAAAGCTAGGAGGAGAGAAAATATTATGGAGACCAAGTTTTTAACATGTTACCTTAGAAGATAAGACCTAGAAGGAAGATGATTAGCCAAAGTCAAACAGCGCCATTATACAAAGATTATTATTTTTCAAAGGGAATGAAAGCTTTGAAAAGTGGAGAAAAATTTTAAGAAGCAATCATTAGCTGCGCTCACTGATACAGGTAACACCTTAGGTATACAGAAAAGATTAATGTTGGTTAACATTTACACCAGGTGTTTCTTATGAGCAGCTTGTGACTGAAGATCTGTTCTAATATGAAACCTTTGCATTGTGCCACTAAACATAAAGGGCACAAGAATGAGGTGATGGATACTTAGAAGCAGGTTGGTATAATTCTTGAGAAAATAATGGGCCTCAGGAATAATGGTGTTGCCTATGATTGGAAAGACAAATGATGCTGTTACCTTGCTGAAACAATAACGGAGCTATTGTAAGAAGAGAAATCTTATGGCATTATATATTTTTCATGAAACTTTTCATCAGCCAGCATTGTGTAAAGAATTCTAGGTCAGTTAGAGGAAGTAATGAAGAAAGCAATCATTGAGTTGGGGGTGGGGGTTGTTACACAAAGTATCTAGCTGAGAACATGCAAGTTAAGATCTTATTCTTGAAAGTCAGGAGACATGAGGTTCCATACATATTGATCCTTCTGCAAATATATAATGAGGCAAGGAGGAATTTTAGACACGATATGTAGTAGCATTAACAGGTGGCTTAGGAGTATATGTATAGTAGGCATTCGGTGAATGTGTGTTGATGACAAGGCTGATTCGATCAAAGAACAGTGATGCAGTAGGTAAATTTAACTTCATACATATTCAATCTAGTTAAAAGAGAGAGTCTTAATTATTACGGCTCTTAAATATAGCATAACAATTAATAATACAGTCTCCCAAATAGAGTAGCAGAATCAGTGAAATAATAATAGCAAACTTTTTTGTTGTTTTTTTTTTTGAGACAGAGTCTCACTCTGTCACCCAGGTTGGAGTGCAGTGACACGATCTCAGCTCACTGCAACCTCTGCCTCCCAGGTTCAAGGGATTCTCGTGCCTTAGTCTCCCGAGTAGCTGAGACTACAGGCATGTGCTACCATGCCTGGCTAATTTTTGCATTTTTAGTAGAGGTAGGGTTTCACCATGTTGGCCAGGCTGGTCTCGAACTCCTGACCTCAAGTGATCCACCTGCCTTGGCCTCCCAAAGTGCTGGGATTACAGGCGTGAGCCAGTGGGCCTGACCAATAGCAAACATTTATATAGTGCTTATTATGTGCCAGGCATTACAGCAGGAGTTAACTAATTTAGTCCTTACTAGGACACATGAGGAATGTCCCATCATTCTCTCTGATTCAAAGATAAAGAAAATGAGGGTTGGAAATGTTTAACTGGTCCAAGGTCACACCGCTGGCAAGTGGTAGGGCTAATACTTAACATCAGCGTTGGGCCCAAAGCCAGCTCTTGTCTACTCTACTGTCTTAACTTAAAGGCAAACTAGGCAAAAAATCACTGTTGCAGTAATTTTCTTTTATTTATTTATTTATTTATTTATTTATTTTTATTTTTATTTTTTTTGAGACGGAGTCTCGCTCTGTCACCCAGGCTGGAGTGCAGTGGCCGGATCTCAGGCAGTAATTTTCTTATCATGATGATGTGTGTACCCTAGAGAACACTGGGTGATCACTCTTCTATGTTCTGTTTACTGAAATTGAAAAAAAATCAACAAAACTTGTACATAACACTCCTGCCAAGTACCACACTCCTGCACTGTGCTTGGTGCAGGAGGTGAGAAAGTAAGCACATTACCTTTCACTGTAGCCCTACCGTGTAGTTGAGAGAGGCCCCTTTATCGTCTCCTTGTATCTCCCATCTGTGTTCATACAGTGTCTTAACCCATGTTAGGGAGATTGTCCCTGAATATTACAAAACATTTCTCCTAGTCTGTGACTGTATTCAAATGTATCCTATATTTGTTTGTAGAGGGTGGGAGAGCAGGTGGTCTGAGATACAAGAAGTGTGAAGTCTCCCAAAAGGTTCTGGGAGGCAGTAAGGAAAAGAAGCAGGAAAGCAAATGTGTGGTAGGGTTTGCATAGCATAAAACAGGTAGCAGTGTAAATGAGAACAGTAAAAACAATAGAACGATAATGATTTGTAAAAAATTGGATGAAATGGGATATGATCCTTTACAGACTGGTCATCTGCAAACAGAGGATAGCTGTATTTCATAAGCAAAGTATATACTTCTCATTCAGGATCCTGATCTGGCTGCTGCTGAGCTTACCACTAGGGGTGGAGTGGGAGAACATGCGTGGCTCAGTACAGCTGCTCCCTCTAAAAACAAAGGCAAGGGCACAACTCACTAAAAACAATGCCAAGAGCAATGAGGCTACAGAAAAGGTTGAACATTATCATTCAAATATCCACAAGATTAATAAACCCATAACAACTACTTCTACATTTTCATATGTTCTGTTTTTGTCACAAAATGTCGTATCTCCAAAGTAGTACTCAAAATGGGTTTGATTTGCAGTTTTAGGTTCTACCACTTAATCTCATCATGAGCATTTATGATGACACTTTCTTTCTCACTTTTTTAGTCACTGGGATAGTTTGGGTACCATGAATTCCAAGTTTAATGTAACAGAAATTTACAGCCAACAGTCTACCCTGCAGGCAATACTTTATACAAACTCTCCTAGTAGTCCAAAGGAACCCTTCAGACACTGGAAAGAGGCACCAATTAGAGTCTTCTGGAAGTCCCCCTCTACTCTGACTATAGACAGTGAGGCAGTGTCTCACTTGGTTGCTCTAAAGCTGTCAAAGATAGTGGTCATAAATAAGCTCTATGCATTTAAATGGCAAAAGCAACTCTGTTTACAATTGGAAAACAACCTTGGGGTTTCAGAATTGGTGGCTATCCTACCAGCCACATTCCAAGAAATGTGCTATTTTTCTATCTTCTATTCTGGTAGGAAACATGGCTGGAGAAGATCCAAGGAGTTGTTTCCAAGTTTAGCAAGAGTTATCTATCTTGCAGACTGTTAACTCCAAGAAAGAAGTTAAAGACTTGTGGTAAGTGACAGATCTCTCGGCATCACATGGTGTTGTAGATGCTCTAGGGCAGTTGACAGAATCCTTTCTCTAAGGTTTGCATTTACAAGGACCCATCAAAAGACACTTATATGACCCAGGCCCAGTGGTGAAGAGAGGCCAACTGCAGAGGGTATGTCAGCCTTGGCTAATGCTCTTAGGAGCTCTACTAGGAAAAGTGGTTAAAGGTTTATGGAAAGGAAAAATGTCCCAATATCTTGCTTATAATAGTGACCCGCAACATGGTTGTACACAAGTCATGGCTATACAATGTCTATCTTTTATGGAGATTTGCTTTACTCTATTTGTATGGGATTGGGAGATATAGGACATCTGGATTAATGTGGTGAGTATACAATTACAGAGCAGCTAAAAAATGCTAATGAACTCCAGGGAGAAACAACTGTTCAGAACCCAACTGTACTGATTCATAATTATCTGAGAGGCCTATAAACCGGGTGTGGATAGAGATCCTGATGTCATTTCTTACTGCAAAGAACTACAGCAGGTGTGATAAAGTGAATTAAAGCTATATTCAATTTGGGAAGTATATACTCTCAGCAATAGTTCTAGCAGCTTTTAAATAGTTTTTGGCTTAAATCTTGCTGGAGGTGGAAAACAGAAATACCATGATGTCTGCCACCGGACTTGTCAGACACATAGTGTAAAAATGATGAGCTATTTGCATTATCATTCCCTTAGTAGATTTCAGTTTTGGCTGCACATTCCCAAAGTTTAGAAGTTGGGAAGAGTTCTCTGTTAAAAACCATAATCCTTAGTCCTAGTCTTAGCTGCATTTTCACTTTTTAGCCAATTCACCAGGTATGCTCAGCTTAAAGAGCAATATTTTTGCCTTTTTTTTCCCTCATTGTTCTTTGCCATAAGCTGCCTGTTCAAGTCAGAGCTTGAGCCTTCTGATCCGGCTTCAGCACAGCCTGCACACTGTGAATCAGGGTCTCTGTGGCTCCTTAGTCAAATCCCCTGCTCACTTTCTGATCCTCAATCCTGAACTCTTTTCCTTTCTCCCTTATCTCTGAAAGTACCCTGTACCTCTTCATCTCTGTTGACTGAGTCTCCCTGAGCCATCTGGATGCCACTTATGCACCATAGCTCTTCAGTCTCCTATTGGAAGCATTTTTCAGGATTCAAAAATACATATTTTCAGGTTACATACAACTGCTTTTGGCCCTGTGGGTTTTCAATTAAATTCAAGAACAATCTTTGAAATACCAAAAACCTCTGTGAAGGAAGTTGTACTAACCAACGCTCTTCAAAAGTGCTAAAAAATAGCTTTCCTGTAAGAACAGATAGAATGCTTGTTGGAAGGTCCTTTGGACTAATTTTCAAGAAACCTTTCCAGTGTTCTAATGGCTTGTAAAAAAGTAGAGATCAGTAATTATTTTTCCCTTTGTATTCAAGAAAAAAAAAAAAAGCAGTCATTAGGAAGCCTAAATTCAGACACAGGAATGGTGAGATGAAGCAATAATAATGGTTGGAAAAGGTAATGTCAAATGAGTTTTCCTCTCATTTATGTTTCCGTCTATAACACATTATACATAACTTAGTAAAGCACATTTATATTGAGTATAGTGGCTTATGTACATGTTTCTATTCCCAGTTGCAACAAAAACTTTGTGAGGGCAAGGAGTTTTCATCCTTTCTTTTTTTTTTTTTTTTTTTTTTTGAGACGGAGTCTTGCTCTGTTGCCCAGGTTGGAGTGCGGTGGCACCATCTTGGCTCACTGCAAGCTCCACCTCCTGGGTTCACGCCATTCTCCTGCCTCAGCCTCCCGAGTAGCTGGGACTACAGGCGCCCACCACCACACCTGGCTAATTTTTTTGTATTTTTAGTTTAGAAAACGTTTAGAGACGGGGTTTAGAGTTTAGAGACGGCGTTTCACTGTGTTAGCCAGGATGGTCTCGATCTCCTGACCTCGTGATCCACCCGCCTCGGCATCCCAAAGTGCTGGGATTACAGGCATGAGCCTTTTAACCTCATTACAGTACAGTCTACAGTATCTCTCCCCCGTCACCAGCACCAAATGTTTGTTGAATTCGGTAGAATCATTGCTTTTATAAGAAAAAGTCTGTGGAGAAAGCCAAGTTTTTGCTTGTTGGTTTTCCTTTTAGTTAGATATGGTATCAAACAGAGCAAAGGGCTGCTGCTTCCAAATTTATAGAAGACAATATCAAAAGATTTAGATTAACCTAAGAATGTGGCTACTTAATTGAAAGCATAGCTATAGTGAGCTCCAGTTAAGTAGAAAAGAGCTCATTGATGGATTTTTGGACCAGAATTACAACATATAAAGTTGTAAAGTAACTCTGGCGAAAAAACCAATAACGTTTTTCAGATACAAAATATTTGAGGACTCAATTTCTTTTTTTAAAAAAATTACCCATCCTTCGCTGTCTTAATATTTGCTCAAAAGGAAACTTTTTTCCAGTGTGGGGTTTAATTACATAAATTAAGCAGTTATAATTGTAATGGATTTTTTTTTCTGAGAATGCTTCTGCTATGAATTTTTAGTGATTAAAGGGATGCCAACACCTCCTCCCCACCAAAAAGAAAAACAAAACACCAAAAAACAAAACACAACAGTTAGTAGAAACTCTTGAACTATAAAATGTGATTCCTAAAGCCAAGAGCAGATTCAGTGGGTATTTATATTATTTTTATATTTCAATATAGAGACCTCAAGCTCACATACTTGGGTTTAACTGGGTCACCCTAGGGAACATGGGTGGGCCAGATATAGGTAAAACGCAAAGGTTCCTGGGAGGAGGTCTTTTTCCTTCAAATATCTTGCCTACTCTCTAGGCTATGCCCAAAATGTCCTAAAGCAAGTCTTATTTTTTTTGTGTGTGTGTTAAGTTTTATTGCCAGATCAAATACAAATGTTCCTAGGAGATATAATACTAATGGTTCATGTTTTCACAACTCTGGATAACTCTAAAAGTATTTTCACTTATATTTTCTTGGGTGGTAGGGTAATGTGACTGTAAAATGCATTATCTTATTTGATTCTTATAATAACCAACTGAAGTGGGTACTATTATATTTTCCATTTAACAAATGGGAAAACCAAGAGATTTTTCCCCAAACCACACGAATGGTTGAACCAAGTCCAAAATCATTCCATTCTAATAGATTCATGTGAATTGTTCATTACATTTTTCCCAAGAGCAAGGTGGGTAGGACAGAAAAGGAGAAGAATAAAGGGATGGCCCTTGCAGGCTAAGGACAGAAGAAGATAGCACCAAGGAGGAAAGGGTGGCCGGGGACTCTGCAGACTACGTCTCTGCCTCCACCACCATTAGGCTGAGGGCTTTAACTTTCTGGAAAGAGGCTTTGAGAAATGACTTGTGAGCCAAGTCTTCAGGTTAATTTGGATTGTAAGTGGTGGGGACTCAAATGGAAATAAGCTCAGGGAAAATTCATGTTTCAGTGCTAATCTGAAGGATCTGTTTCATTCATTGGTCAACACAAAAGAATACAGTTATGCAACTTGAATGCTCTCAATTTAAAAGAGATGTTTTCAAGTGCGTTTGTTCACATTGAAAATAGAATCTAATGAGTTTTTCCAGATGATGAATATGTATATGAATATATTTAGGCCAACATTCTTAGATGGATGAAGTTTCTCTATAAATACTTTAACAGAGGAAAATAGGAAGGAGGGGAGCAAAGCAGATAGAAGAAAAATTTACATGCAGGTGATAATAAAAGAGAAAAAATAACCCTTTTGCCTTGGAAACGGTAGGTCCTAAATCCTGGGAAAGAAAGACAGAAACGATGAGAAGATGGCAAATAATGATTAAATGAGGAAAATGATAACAAAAATATTAATAGATAACAATAGTTACCATTTGAAAGTGACAACTGTGTGGCAGGTACATACATTATTGCATTTAGCTCTTACAGCAATCCAGTGAGGTGGTGTTTCCTTATTTTACACATAACAAAAGACTAAATATCGGACTCAAGATCATATAAATAGTAGACAAGAGCTAGGTTTCAACTCAGGTCTGTCTGACCCCACGGCCTTGATCTTTTAACTCTTTCCTTTAAACCACCTCACAGTGAGAAGGATGATGGGAAGATAAAATACCAATCATCTTAAAGCTGGTTTTTAAAAAATCGAGCAGGGCATTGTGTGGTGAAAGACCACAGGATTAATGAGATACACAATCACTAAGGGCCAAGCAAAGAAGGGTCTGAGACTTGGTATAGATATGCCTTTTGAAAGGGCCAGGCACAGTGGCTCACGCCTGCAATGCTAGCACTTTGGGAGGTTGAGACAGGCAGATTGCTTGAGCTCAGGAGTTTGAGGCCAGCCTGGGCAACATGGTGAAACCCTGTCTCTACTAAAATACAAAAAATTAGCAGGGCATGGTAGCGTGTGCCTGTAGTCCCAGCTACTCTGGAGGCTGAGGCAGGAGAATTGCTGGAACTTGGGAGGCGGAGGTTGCAGTTAGCTGATATCACACCACTGCACTTCAGCCTGAAAGACAGAGAAAGACTCCATCTCAAAAAAAAAAGACTTAGATGACAAGTAGAGTCAAAAGGAAAGTGACCAGAATGGGAGGAGGATAAGGATAAGAGAAAGGAACAACACGGAGACACAGGGAAGTTCAAAATCATGGAGGGCTTCTATTAGAACAAGAGCAGGAGAAAGAAACGAGCAGCGTTAGGCTGAGAAGGAAAAGGAAGGAAGTCAGCAATCTCAACCAGCATCTTAAATAACTTTTGAGGTTTCAATAACGCCAAATGAAGGCTAAGGAACCTTAGCACTTATAAGATGGTGGAAGAAAAGAAAAAATAAATATAATCAAAGGAGGTGGAAAAATACTAGTGAATCAAGAGAGTATATTGCTTGGGGATGATTTTGGTGCACAGAAACTCCAATGAGCATGAAATTGCAGTGGAGAACAGTTGTGGGAAAGTTGTCACACTCAGGCAAAATGAAATATCCTTCACTTAAGACTACAATAGTGCCATTGTATTCTGTTGTGGAAGAGAGATTGTGTATTAGCATTGCAGTAGTCTGAAGAATTTAAGTGATACAGTACAATGGTTTAAGCATTCATCAAGGACATCTTTTGGGAATTTCCCCTACAAAAGATAATAACAGTTTAGTTGGAAGCTGGCAGCGACATGCTTATTCTTGGTGAATGTATGAAAATTCTGAGCAGTGCTGTGATCCATGATCTTGTCTTGTCTCACTAGTTTTTCCTCCACCTTGGCATATACTGGCACCATACCTTGAAAGATCTATAGCTCCTAAGTGTCTCAGTCTAAGATATTGCTAGCATCCCTGGTTCACAAGTTCAGAGGCAGTGTGATTAACAGGTGAAGGATTGCAGCAAAGGCAGTTCTGGATCTTGAATGAGAATTTTTCACATCTGCCACTTTGGACATTTTTCAAACTCATTCCCTCGTGTATTCCAGGAAAGTGCTCACTTGAGCTGGGCTTGTCTGCTTCTGGCCTGCATACTGAGCTGTGTAATTGAGGGAACTCAAGCATAGGCCATTTATGGTTGTATGAATAAGCAAAATACTCAATATGTGATCTGATTGTTTTCCAAAATTGCACAGTCCCTGGTTTCGCTTGTCATTTTGGAACAGAAGTGGGAGGATGAGACTGTGACAGTGAACGCATTCAATGGGTATAATTAACCCATTTCATAAAAGCAGATTTTCTAAATTATGCTAGGAAGCTTGCACGCTTTTTAACACTTTGCTTCCCAAGGCAGAAAAAAATATCTTTAAAGGTGCTTATTTCCCCAGATATCAACCTAATTGGTGTAAAGCCCACTGCCTTATTGATAGAGTGGGACATTTTGACTGATTTCTATGGCATGATAGTTAGAAAAAAAAAATGATTCCTCCCCTAATGCTGCCATTCTGCTTATCCATCCATAAAATGTTTCATACTCATCTTTCCTCAGTATGTCCTAAAAAAGGAAAACTATTATTTGTCAGTGTCCTGCAATATAAGGAGCAGCAGGAATCTTTAGAGTGCCCTGCCACCCACAGATGCAACATCAATGACCCAGTACAAGGTGATAAAAGCCACAGGGGCATGAAAACTAGCAAGGAGGGGAATGTGTGAAACAAATTATTTGTATCCAGTGGTGTCCTCAAAAGATCACCACCAACAAAAATCATACCTTAGGAACAACTGTGCCTCCATCCCCTTGTCTGACCTCAGGAATTTTTCAATATGCCACCAAAATCTGGAGGAAAGTTGGCTTACATGGACCCCACAGGCAGCCTGCACCTATGAATGCTTTGAGTTTCCATTTACTGTAATTAGGTGATAACATTCATTCTCTTCAAAAGTTTGGTAGAATGACACCTCTTCCTGAGTTGAGAAAATGCAAGTTCCAAGGCACACTGCTGGGACTTAAGATAACCAGGCTGGTGGCACTGGCTTATACACTGCCAAGTTACATAGAGGCCAAGAGCGAGTGCGCAACTCGAATAGCTGGGGACATTCTGGACAGCTCTGGAATAATTGGGTGATTGTGGTCTTCACTTTCAACTCAAATGTGTGATGTTAAGATTTCTCCCTTATCTATAGGTTGTACTAATGATAAATCTACAAATGACAATTCTTGGCTCAACTGAACCCCATGGTTATAGAGAGTGTGCTCACGAACGTTCTAAAAAAATAGTTAATAATTTTAGTTTTAAAACACGTGGCCCCATTCCACAAAGGATTTCAGTCAAAGGAGAAGATACTGATGATATCAGCCAGTGAAGAAGTAATCAGTGATATGCACTGCTACTAATTCCATAGAATGTTTTTCCTGTTTCTTAAAATGAATTTGAACTATTCTAAGCATGCTGAAAAGTACCGAAAATAATATAAATTCCAATGAGTCCACAATCCTGTGTTGTCAAATATTAACAATTTTGCCATATTTGCTTTGGGTATTTTTACTTTTTCATGAATTCATTACAGACATAGCTGAAGACTCTTCAAATCTTATTTTCTGCCAACTTTTCTTCCACGTTTTAGGTCCCATAGACAATGCTGAAAACTTGTTGCTTCTCTGGTTACAGAATTTCCTTCAGTCTTTCCTCTGATCATACTAAGCTATAGTTACTGATCTGCAGAGAAAACCGACTGCACAAATTGAGCTGAGCCCCTTATTCGTCAGGACCCAGAATTTTCCTATTGAATGAAAATAATCTCTTCTTGCCTACCTTGCAAAGTTATACAGCAGTAAAATTAAATACAGTATGGAGATCCTCTTGGAAACCATGTCATCAAATGCAAACTATAAGATTATTTAGGAGACAAATCTCCCTTTCTGCAAATTAAGGTTCTAATAAATCTGATTGGCCTTTGACTTCTCAAATCTTAATGTTTACCCGACACAAAGAAATGATGTTTAATCCAGGCACTATCACAACTAATTACAAGTTTGGTGACCACAGATCAAGGATTTCAAATATTCTGTCTCACCATTGCTGTAAATAACACATGTCAGTCCAGATGTCTTAATAGTGGGTTTCAAGAACATAACACAAGATGAAACAGGCAGTCAGTGACTGTACAAATATAATATTCCTTTCAACCATAATGTATGTTACCACTATTAGTAAAAAGCATAGGAACTTGGAAAGTGAGTAATAATGTCCTGCTACTGTCCATAGGGAGAGAAAAAGAGAAATAATTAGAAAATAAAACTTGAGAGCTAGTTTTCAAAATCTCAACCTGATACCCCCAGCTGCCTCACATGCATGTCTATGTATTCTGTGGTCACACAAGGTGACACTGGAATTTTAGCAATGTTGGGAACAGCTGTTTTGTCTGGGACCATTACCCCCATGAGGGACAAGTGGCAATAAACATGATTAGCCATGTCTCCATTTTATAGGTCTTATGTGTCTATATTTTTAAATCTGAGAAAGTGTCATCTTACTTTTTTTTAAGAAATGAAATTCCTATTCCCATTGACTCAAACTGTTAGGTTCATTTTCTCTGAAGATATTACATCGCACAGACTTTAGTCATTTAATAGACAGAAGAGATTGTGGTTCTCTTGCTGAAAGGAAAACTGAGAAACATGACAAAGCCCTGATCAGTTCAAAGCTTCTAGAAGGGATGTTAAGAATTTGAATTGGATTCCTATTGATACATGATGAGCTTCAAAATGCACGTAGTCACATTCAAGGTATCTTGAGGGTATTTTAACAAGTAATCAAATGTTTGACACAGTTTCTGTCATCTGCTTTATTCAGCAGTCCAAAAATGTGTTTCGGGACACTAAATTGTTTTAGAGGTGGATCTTGCTATATGCTGGAAATAATAATTTTGCACTTTCAGTTTTCAGTGCATAGTAAATAAAGTTGGAGACGGAAGATACTCAAGTTGAGAATAGTGATGGATAACGGGGCACAAGTGCTGGAAGGCACTTAGTCCTATGGTGTTTTGAGGGCATGTATTTTCATTGCCACAACTGTTCAACTGGCTTAACCTATAGCCTAACAGAAAGGAAACATCAGATTTTGCTGTGGGGAAAAAGAAAAGACTTAGATGTGATGAAATTCTCCATCTCTAATGACCAATGTGATATCCAGTGGATTCAGTCAAGACTGAAATTAAATGGGCTACAATCATACCTTTGTCAATTTTCTTGTTTTCTCTCAGCAAACAAGCCTATTTCCTATCTACTCAAAGACTAAAGATAATGGGCTAAAAATAATATTACCTTCAATAATTTATTTGAATCAGTAGGAACAGTAATTTCATCACATAAAAAAATAAAACCACTGCAGACACACACACACACACACACAACACACTTACAAAAGGGAGATATAACTGGTTATTTCATGGCTACTTGTATCTCTCCAGCTGCCCTCCCTGCCAACCCTTCTCTTCTATTCTTAGAAGGCCCCATGTGATAAAGCCATTCAGCTCCCAGATCTTTTCTGGCACTATTCTTTTCTTAGCTCCTTTATTGCTTATTGAATACATCAAGCTTTTCCCCACCTGAAGCCCTTTGCAAGTCCTGATATTTCTGTTTAGAAAGTTCTTGCTCTGGCCCTCACATGGCCAGCTCCTTCTCAAGGAATGTCTTCTGCTCAGAGACACCTCCCTGGACCACCTCAATGAGATGGTAATGAGAAGAACATTTCCTCCTTCCAAATCATTATCACATTACCCAGTTTGTTCCCCCCATAGCACTTCACTCTACACCGAAATTGTTTTGTCTATTTATTTAACTGCTTATTAACCATTGGTGTACTGCCTTACCACAGAGATTAAGTTATAAAGAAAGGTAGAGACCTTATCTGTAGTTTGTTGTTGCTTTGTGTTTCTAACCACTGTATATTCAATGTTTGTAATAGTGATTAATACATGGTCAATAGCCCATAAGTGTTTAGTAAATGAATTAAATTTTACACCCTAAATTTACTCTTTTAACTGTGCAAACTGATTAATTTAATTTACAATTAGTTTAATTGTAACTTTCAGGACTGTGTAATGATTCATGCTTTAAAGGTAGAAGAAGTTCTACACTGAAGTTAAAATTAAAATAGAAACAAGAATGTACATGTTTTAAATCAGACTTGTTTTAGAAAAGAAGCATACATTGTATTGGAGTAAGCTCCTACAAAATTAATACTGCAGAGTTTTATTGGTATTGTACAACAGAAGGGCATTTCAGAGATCAATGAAGTAGGTATGGATTTTCACCTCAAAAGAGCATCAAGTTGACATTGAAAATGACTGCTGAAGAAATAGCATTTATATTTAAATTTCAAGGTAAGCATAAATGCAACAAAAGCCTCAAAATAATTTTTAAAAAATAATATGGATTTATAATAAACTTCAAACATCGAAAAATTTCCACTCCCCTGACATCCTTCAAAGAGCTAGAGTCATTCTTTGACTACAGCTTTTCCAACGGAAACAGTAGATGGAGCTGCTGCCCCATGTTACACACTTTTTTGAATTTCTGCTTTCAACCTAAATTGCTATGCACACAAAAGTGACAAATGGAGCCCACTGCTCAATTCTCATACTGCAATAATGAAACAATGCATAAAAACAATACCAGAAGAAAAAAAAATGAAAGAAAATAGAAAGCCTTGCCTGTAACAGAAAGAAATAATAACACATTTTAAAATTAATGTGGTTTTTAATAAACGCTTTTTCCAGCAATGATGAATGAGAAGTAATGTCAAATGGGTGGGCTAATACCTACTTCCTTTAATGGTTCATTAGTTAAATTCTCCTACTTTCTCTCCTGCTTCGCCTCATTTCCAGCTGCTTTCCTCTCTTTTCTAAAGAAAACTAGAAACCAGAATACTTTGAAATAAACGAAGGCATTCCAAGTCTTTTTTTTTTTTTTTTTTTTTTTTTTTTTTTTTTTTTTTTTTTTTGAGACGGAGTCTCGCTCTGTCGCCCAAGCTGGAGTGCAGTGGCGCGATCCTGGCTCACTGCAAGCTCTGCCTCCTGGGTTCACGCCATTCTCCTGCCTCAGCCTCCCGAGTAGCTGGAACTACAGGCGCCCGCCACCGCGCCCGGCTCATTTTTTGTATTTTTAGTAGAGACGGGGTTTCACCATGGTCTCGATCTCCTGACCTTGTGATCCGCCCGCCTCGGCCTCCCAAAGTGCTGGGATTACAGGCGTGAGCCACCGCGCCCGGCTGGCATTCCAAGTCTTGAGACTTTCCAAGTCTCATTATCATAACATAAGTCTATTACTTTCCGTTACTTACGCTACTCAGATAACTGGAAGGCTTTTTAAAAAGACAAGCTTTTATTGGAGTGTGAGGAAGGACAGTTGAGACTTAGAGAACATCACAACTAATAAAACGCAACAGCTCAGAAGGTAAAGGAACAAGCCCCACAAGCAAGGAAGAGGCTACAAATCTCAGGAGAAGAAGCATCACTGACTCTTTAGACCTGGTTGTTATTGTTACCTAATTGCGAATAACTTTTGTATCTCTTCACGAGTGGATTTATGTATCTAGAATAAGCGTGCCATATGCAAAGGGATCTTTTATTTCTGCAATTCATTGATAGACATTCAAATTTCTGTTAACTAGATTTTTGGAAAACTGTAAAGAGAGAAAAGAAGTGTTGGTCTAGTTACTGATTGAAGACAATCTCTTCTATCTACAGTGTGAATGGGTGTTCAGAATAATAACAGTGGAACTAACTTACATTTAGATAGAGCTTTACATTTAGAAGAAAGTTCTTTCACATCCATGGCATTGGGCCCTTGTAGCCACTGTGGGAAAAAGCAGGTGGGGTAGGTGCTATTATTTCAAATTTACAGAAAAGAAAACGGAGACAAGGAAACATCAAGAAAATTGTTCTAGGACAGGCTAGTGAGGAGAAGCACTAAGTTCCTCACTGCCATCCTATGCTATCCTATATCATCTCGCTGTCTGGAGTCAGCACAGTGCCATTCATTGCCATGGCAAAATCAAACACTGTTCTATGTATGATGTTTGAAGAAGACTAATCTTAGTCGAATTGTAAACTAGAAGCTTGTCTTTCACACCTGTAGTCTGGCAGAACAAAGGTTTAGGGATCAGTTCCTGTGTTTCAATTCTGTCTTCTCTGCTTGTGTCAGCTTGGGTAAGTTACTTGACATTTCCAAGTATCATTTACCTCATTATAAAATGAAGATAATTTCTACTTTTCAAGAGAGTTGTAAGGATTCCCTAAGTCACTGGAAATACAGTACTTAATGCAGAGCTAGGTAATAAATTCTCCTTGCCTGCTTCATCTGTCTCTCCTCTGAACCTGTTTCCTCAGATGTTAGTGCTAGTTCCTTCCCGCAGGAGATGCTTAGCCCTCTCATACTGAAAAACTGTTCAGTTGTAATGTTTATGTATTGAAATAAATCCAAGAGATCGCTATGTAATAGTTTCCCTCCAGTGAAGAATATTCGTTTAGGACAAGATGGCAGAAGTTATTTGGAGGCTTTTTCCTTTGCATAGGTAAGATCAGCTCTGGTTTTTAACAAGAAATTGGACAAATACTTTACAAAAATACATGTGGCTAACTCTGTTAACCAGGTTAGTCACTGCTCAATGACAAGCACTCTGAATAAGAACAGTTTCATTATATGCATATTGCATGTGTATAAATTTCAAATAAGTCTTTCCTAAAGACACAAAAATTTGCTATTGAATATGGGGAGCTAAATTGGAGTGATATATATGACTTTCCATGAAACACTGATTCACAAAGATAATTTAATAATGTTAGTTTAATAAAACTACTGTTAGTAAATTTCCCATTATTAGAAATCTTTTTTCCGTAGGAGATAAAATATCTCACGGGACAAAACGTTGTCCTCTTACACACACACACACACACACACAAACATATACACTTAGCTAGTTGTAGGAAATTTTTTTAGTAAACAAGTTGTCCTTTTGGTGCAAACGTTTCATAAGAAAGTGAGAATATACAAATTTGGCTTCAGAACAAATAATCAAGTAGAAGGACTCATTAAAACACTTTAATTATTTGAATTGCTTCAGGCCATCAGAGACTTAGATTCCTTTCAATTCAATTTCCTTTCAATTCAAGATTTTTAAAGTCTTCACTGACACTCCCCTAAATAACAACACTACGTTTGATTTCAGAAACATCTTAAACCCCCAAAGGGAAGGACATTTTCTTATAAAGTATGCTGTTATTAAAAAAATAAAAAAATTCATGCCTCCTGGTAATTCCTATTCCTTTGTTCTTTGCAATCACACTGACTAGAATAAAGTCGCCCTCCAACTTTCCCAAAGACTAATTGCTCAAACATAATGTTTAAATTACATAAAATATTCACTTATTTGAGGGATATTACATAGTATTTAATTACTGTTTGATGAGGAGACAAAATTAAAATTTTTAAAAAAATACATTTCACATTGTCATAAGATATTCTAACACATGCTTCAGGATCCTCACATACTGGCCACTGCGGTGAGGCATACACTAACTCCAATAACAATTAGAAAAATTATAGGTCCTACCAACCCATCTCTTGTTCTCTTCTTGCCTTCCTTCTTGCTATGAAGCAGGGTGCATGTCACAAAGGGTCCAACGTTGGAAAAGACAAATAAATGAAAAACAACAATGTTTTGATCTAAAAACGTCCACAATTAAGGGGGAACATCTCTTAAGCTATTTGTAAATTGTAATAAAATACAAATAGCTCCCTGGGACATCCTAAGAGATAACAAGTGCTCTGCTGATACTTCTAAAATAGTGACTACCGGCCACGCGCAGTGGCTCACACCTGTAATCCCAGCACTTTGGGAGACTGAGGCGGGCGGATCACGAGGTCAAGACATCGAGACCATTCTGGCCAACATGGTAAAACCCTGTCTCTACTAAAAATACAAAAATTAGCTGGGTGTGTTGGTGGGCACCTGTAGTCCCAGCTGCTCAGGAGGCTGAGGCTAGAGAATTGCTTGAATCTGGGAGGCAGAGGGTGCAGTGAGCTGAGATCATGCCACCAAAGTAAATACTTTGTCTTCTGCATAGATTTTTCCTAATTTTTCTAACAAATTGGGTATTTTGTTATATTTAAAAAGTTAATAAACCACTTTTTAAAAATACTGTGTTCCCAGGATTTAATGAACACTGTGTGTCAGACCTATAGCTGAGTTTAAGTTCTAAATCTATACTTGAAATAAAATAAGCACCTCTCTCCTCCAAACACTCTGGCAATAAACTAAAGTCTGTGGAATTGAATACTATAAATCCTATCGTACAGTCACATGGTTTTTAATCTTCTGAACTCTTCAGTAAACTCATTTGATCTGTAGTTGAGAACTCATTCCAGAATTCGGTGTAATCTTCTTCTCTCCTAGACATTTGGCAAGCTTGTCATAAAGGCCTTCAACATTCAAATTCTTCCTTTGAGACAACAATTATCCTGTCTTAAAAGCAGCACCATAAGTTTAGAAAACTACACAAAGGTCTAATCTTGCCTGTTAGCATTCACCAGCTTTTCTTCTTTAAAGCACGAAACAATTATTTTAAAGATCTTACAATGTGTTCTCTGTTTTGTCTAAAAATTTGAAATAAAAATCAACAAAACTGATTCCTTTCAAGACTAGATGCTAGTACACTGATATGGCTTGACTCTGTGTCCCCAACCAAATCTCATGTTAAATTGTAATCTCCAATGTTGGGGGAGGAACCTGCTGTCTTGTGAGTGAATTCTCACGAGATTAGGTTGTTTATTATTATTTTTTTTTGAGACGGAGTCTCGCTCTGTTGCCCAGGCTGGAGTGCAGTGGCATGATCTGGGCTCACTGCAAGCTCCGCCTCCTGGGTTCATGCCATTCTCCTGCCTCAGCCTCCCGAGTAGCTGGGACTACAGGTTCCCGCCGCCTCGCCCGGCTAGTTTTTTTGTATTTTTTTTAGTAGAGACGGGGTTTCACCGTGTTGCCAGGATGGTCTCGATCTCCTGACCTCGTGATCCGCCCGTCTTGGCCTCCCAAAGTGCTGGGATTACAGGGTGGGCCACCGCATCTGGCTGAGATTAGGTTGTTTAAAGTGCACTTCCCCCTTCACAGTCGCTCTCTCCTGCTGCCATGTGAAGATGTGCTTGCTTCCCCTTCTCCCTTCTGCCATGACTGGGAGTTTCCTGAGACCTCCCCAGCCATGCCTCTTGTACAGCCTGTGGAACTGTGAGTCAAATAAGCCTCTTTTCTTTATAAATTACCCAGTCTCGGGTAGTTCTTCATAGCAGTGTGAGAATAGACTAATGCAGATATCCGGCTTATACTTCCTCATCCCTCATCCCCCCAATCTGCCTTTATATAATAAATATCAATTGGCCCCAATGCACTGTTAATAGGACAATCCACTAGAATGGCTACAGTGAAATGAAATCAATGACAGGACAGTAATCATGTTCATTTTTGGCAGGTGAGCAGAGCACATCCTAAGAGATTCCTAAGGTACTGGGTTGAGGCCCTCTAGTGGTGGTGCAGGGTGTTTTTTGGTCTTCAGAAAGGCACTTACCTGGTCTTAATTTTTTCGTCTACAAAACATATTCATTTGTTACTCAGTCATTAAATAAACAATAATCACATGCTATAGGCCAGAGACTATTCTAAGCAATGGTGGGAAAATAGAGGTTCAAAACAGTCACGGTGCAGTGGTCAGATGAGGAAAATAAGAGTCCAAAGCAATGTGCTATATCTGTAGGCGGTGTAACATACAGGACCATGGGAGGAAATCTCAAATGCTGAGAGCACTGGCAAAGGCTCTATAGGAGAAATGTTTGAGCTGAGTCATGAGATACAGAGAAGCATATACAGGCCTATTGGAGAACATTTGCAAGTCATAGCATTTTTGAAACAGTAAGGGAAGATGTCGCAGGAAGTCAGGGACCCCGAACAGAGGGACCAGCTGAAGCCACAGCAGAAGAACATAAATTGTGAAGATTTCATGGACATTTATTAGTTCCCCAAATTAATACTTTTATAATTTCTTACACCTGTCTTTACTGTAATCTCTGAACATAAATTGTGAAGATTTCATGGACACTTATCACTTCCCCAATGAATACCCCTGTGATTTCCTATGCCTGTCTTTACTTTAATCTCTTAATCCCGTCATCTTCTTTGTAAACTGAGGAGGATGAATGTCGCCTCAGGACCCTGTGATTGTGTCAACTGCACAAATTGTTTGTAGAGCATGTGTGTTTGAATATGAAATCTGGGCATCTTTAAAAAAGAACAGGATAACAGCGATGTTCACGGAACAAGAGAGGTAACTTTGAACTGGCCATCAGTGAGCCCGATGGAAATAGAGCTATATTCCTCCTCTTTCATAAGCAAATAGGAGAAATATCACTGAATTCTTTTTCTCAGCAAGGAATATCCCTGAGAAAGAGAATGCACCCTGAAGGTAGGCCTATAGACGGCCTCTTTTTAAGGTGTCCCGTCTTCTATGGTCGAAGCCGATGGGATGAAATAAGCCCCGGTCTCCTATAGCGCTCCCAGGCTTACTAGGATGGGAAAATTCCCATCTAATAAATTGTGATCAGACAGGTTACCTGCTCTCAAACCCTGTTTCCTGATAAGATGTTATCAAAGACAATGCGTGCCGGAAACTTCATTAGCAATTTTAATTTCTCCTCATCCGGTGGTCCTGTGATCTCGCCCTGCCTCCATTTGCTTTGTGATATTTTATTACCTTGTGAAGTATGTGATCTCTGTGACCCACACCCTATTCGTGCACTCCCTCCCCTTTTGAAAATCGCTAATAAAAACTTGCTGGTTTTACAGCTCTGGGAACATCATGGATCCTGCCGACTTGTGATGTCTCCCCCGGACACCCAGCTTTAAATTTCTCTCTCTTGTGCTCTTTCCCTTTATTTCTCAACCCAGCCGAGACACTTAGGAAATAGAAAAGAACCCATGTTAAACATTGGGAGCGGGATCTCCCAATAGGAAGATGACTGATTACAAAAGAAGGAAGGGCATAGAGGAGGATAGGCCAAGGCAGGTAAAAGGCAAACCATGAAGGGCCCAGAATGGCATGTAGAGGATGTGGAATCCATCTGTCTTGAAGAAAAGAGAAGCGATTGAGGAATTTAAAATCAAATAGTTTTAAGCTGTTAGAGAATTTTAAGCCATCCAAGCCCACCTGGATGCTGTCATGATTTAGAGGTTTTACTCCACTTGGAGAAGGTAGAGGCAATGAGACCAGCTCTCAGATGACTTCAAATATGTAGGTTCAAATTGACAAAGGTCTAAACTAAGGCAGTGACAGTGAAGACGGAGAGGATTTGTGGGCTGCTGGGATGTAGAACTGATACGATTTAGAAACTGTTTAGATGAGGAGGATGAAGAAAAACATCTAGGATTATTTTTAGAGATTAGTTTTGGACGTTATACTTTTGTGGTAGCCAGGAGACTTCCACGTGGAGATACTAAAAAATAATGGGATGTACCAGCCTGGAACTCAGGAACAGTGCCTGAGTTGAAATAAAAAACTGGCATTCATTAATCCATCCAGCATATAGGGGACAGAAGAAAAGCTGTTAATGGAGACAAAAAGATGGCCCCAGGCATGGGAGAAAAAACCCAATGTCGCTAAACCAAGAGAATAGGGAGTTTCAAGGAGAGAGCAGTCAATGCTATACATTCCTGTGTAGCAGTAAAGTCAGATGAAGCCTGAAAAGTGCTCAGGGAATCTGCGATGCAGAGATTGTTGGGACCACAGAGAGTGCAGTGTCAGTGGAGCAGCTTGGACACAAACCAGACTCTCATAGGCTGCAGAGTTACCACAACTACAAGAAATTGAATACTTTTTTTTTTTTCCCCCTAGAAGCTCGGGGTAAAGGATCCAAATAAACTAACTGGTTAGATGATCTTTATAGCACTTTTTACCAAACCATGAAATTATACTAACAAAATAGTTTCATATCAAGAAAAGTGGATATGCTTCCCCAGATGTCTGATTTTCTAACAGCCTGGATGTTAAGAAATCGAGAAGATGGAGTTCAGGTAGGTTCAGAACAGGATTCATCTGTCTGGACACTTGGCTTGGGATGTTCAAGCAGACACTACTGTTATTGCCATCTGTGTAATAAACAAGTGGGTGAGGTGTGTGGATGATTACCAGCCTCCCTCATCTCTTGGTTTGTGGTGATGATGGTGTTAGGAATATAGAGACTATGAACTACTCATCCAAATGCTGAAACGAGTCATTCTAAACAGTAGAAAGAAGGAAACCATTATCCACAGGGGAGTAAAATAATCCTTAGGTAAACACACAGACATAAAGAGTGACTTTTTAAAGGGACAGTCATTGTATTGTTTACTCACAGGTGGTCCTGGGGGTCCTGGTTTTCCTGGAGGTCCTGTTTTCCCTCGTCTTCCCTTGAAACCAAAGAAGAACAGATGATAAATACTGTGACTCCATTACATTTTAATATCAAACAATATTCAATGGGAATATTGAAGATATTAAAAATGAACAGAAAGTTAAGAAACAATTCCAATTTCTCATGACTTTTAAACATCAATTAATTTTAAAAGTTGTGGGCCAATTTTTAAGAACCATAATGAGAAGTATAGTACCTGAAATGAATAAATCTTAACTGTTATCAGCAGTCCTTTAAATGCTACCTACCTTGGTTCTTTAGCAAAGTAATATAAAGTATATGAAAGATGGTCTAAGATGGGTATTTTATCTGATGATTCTGTGGTTTTGGATGCAATAACAAGTACATCTGTCATCTTAAGTTGGTGTTCTCCAAGAGGGGCCTGAACTGTAATTTTGTATGAGTTATTTGAGGGTGAGATTGGGTGTTAAACATGCATATTCCTGGACTTCATCCTAGACTTCATGGTTTAGAATCTCCGGGGTGGGAGCCACGAATCTGCATTTTTATGCTCACTAAAATCTGAAAAGCACTGCCCTAAGCCCTATTGTAATTACATATACTGTGTGGAGCACATTAGCTCTTTTCTTCCCTTAAGGTGGTTAAGTTGTTTTTATAAGTGAACTAAAATGTATAATTCTTGCATGTTAATCTTCATTATTACAACCGAATATTAACTCTCTCAAGTTCACAACTAGCTAAATTCCAACCGCAAGATGTTGTGCTAACATCTCTTGTACCGTGAATCTAATAACATTTAAAAAGCATTTCATTAGATATTATAAAATTATTTTCTTAAACATTTTTTATTTTTTAAATTTTTAACAGAGGGAAGTAAGCTTAGGTATTGAAAGCATACATTTTGAATGAGAAGCATTTATGAGCATATGTTTTCTAAATATGGTCACTCTATTTCATTGTTACTAACAGTTCTATTTGATTATCATATTGGTAAACTGTCAGTACATATTAAGGCTTATTGATACTTATAAAGTAAAAATATTACGTTGATCTTTTCCATGCTTTTTTGAGGGAGAATTATAAATGTAGGCACAGAAAGGCCCATTTTATTCACCAATTTTCTTGCTCTGAAAATGTCAGGCAAAGTTGCCTGATTCCTTTGATTCTCATCTAGTCTTGGAATGAGATAGGAGGTCTAAACGCCAGTTGAAACAGGAGAGTAAGTTTTCAGAGATCAACAAGCAAATACAATGCTGTGATTGGATGAGAAATGTGTCCATTGTTTCTGAAGGGAAATTAAGGTGATACCATCAAAGACTTCATATGAAAACAGCATCCTTGTCTATAAATAGCCCTAGTTAACATCTACAGAACAGATTTAAAATTTTTTTAAAATTAAAAACATAGGCTGGGCATGGTGGCTCATGTCTGTAATCCCAGCGCTTTGGGAGGCTGAGGCAGGCAGATCACCTGAGGTCAGGAGTTCGAGACCAGCCTGGCCAACATGGAGAAACCTTGGTTCTACTAAAAATACAAAAAAAATTAGCTAGGCATGGTGGTGTGTGCCTGTAATCCCAGCTACTTGGGAGGCTAAGGCAGGAGAATTGCTTGAACCTGGGAGGCAGAGGTTGCAGTGAGCCGAGATCACGCCACTGCACTCCAGCCTGGGAGACAGAGACTCTGTCTCAAAAAAAAAAAAAAATTAAAAACATAAATATAATTATTAATAGTAGTGTTTTTCTCTTATCTTTCATTTTACAGATCTAAACCATGCAGTTCTTTTGGAGGATTGTAAGATTGAAATGAACATATAATTTAATATTCTGTATACTTAAAACAAGTTATACACATGTATGCCGTGTTCTAGTCTTGCAGTTTACATTTTCTGAAAATCAATACATTTGGTATTTTAGTAAATATGAGTAAATTAGCCCCTGAGGACTAATCAATGATAAAAAATTTACTTAGAAGGTGGAAGCACTGTAATTTATTAATTCACAAGAATACAAAGAAACTAAATAAATGGTATCTAAGTAAGTGATTGGTTCTTTCTTTAAGCATGCATTCGGTTGAGGTAAGTTAAAACCATAGGATCAACTTTAGTTTACATTCCCCATTCTTCAAAGGAGACACGTGTATTGATTTGGGCAGGAAGCGGGGAAAATGAGGCTACTGATTAACTTTTATCACAGAGTTAATGTTGAAACAAACCAAATATCAGATATTGTAACATAACATTGGCACATGTTAAGATGAGGAGTAAAAAGCATCCAAGATTCAGGATATGGTGAGGGCAAGCATCCAGATTCCTGCATATCACTGCTGATTTCAGCCAGCCTTGCCATTGTCAGAGTGTCAGAGTGTCAGTGTGGATGCTGGAAGAGGGCAGAGAGAAGGCCCATTTTGCTGAGTGGACATGCAGGTAAAATATTTTTGAGGGTTGTTAAGTAATTGGAACATATTGTGTGCACACAACGTTAGCCAGCACATATTTTCACATTAAACCTGGTTTCTAGGCTTGAACTTTCCTAAATCAGATTTGAACAATTTTTAAAGATGTGCTATACAAAGCCATGCAGTTACCTTTTTGTTAGGCTTACCACCAAATACAGACAGGTTGATTATCATCTGTCCAAAAGTGGCTGGAACCAGAAGTGTTTTGGAATTTTTTTTATTTTGGAATATTTGCATATACTTAATGAGATATCCTGGGGATGGGCCCCAAGTCTAAACATAAAATTCGTTTATGTTTCATATATACCTTATCCACATAGTCTGAAGGTAATTTTATGCACGATTTTAAATAATTTTTTGCATAAAACATAATTGTGACTGTGTTTTGACTGCAACGTGTCATGTGAGGTCAGGTGTAGAATTTTCCACTTGTGGTGTCATGTTGTTGCTCAAAAAGTTTTGGATTTTGGAGCATTTCAGATTTCGAATTTTCAGATTAGGGATGCTCAATCTGTACGAGAAACAAGATTTACCTTGGGAGAAACTCTTGACACTAAAGTCTCAAGTGTAAGTGACTTGTGGAGGACAGAGGAGAGGGGTGGACGGATGAGAAATGTAGGTGGAAGCTTTAGAGCATAAGAGAGTTATGGGTCCAGGAGGCAGGGCACAATTTCTTTTTTTCTCAATCTTTTTTTTTAGAGACAGGGTCTCACTATGTTGCCCAGGCTGTCTTGAACTCCTGGACTGGAGTGATTCTCCAGCTCTGGCCTCCTCCCGAAGTGTTGGGATTACAGGTGTGGGAAATGGCACCTTTCTCAGGGGCCACATTTCTATCAACATAATAGTCCATGCCTACTCCCAGACATCATTGTTCTTCTTTCCAAGGAGCCCTGGGAATTAACTCCCTTGTCTTGTTTCCCTTCTTCAAGGCCCCAAGCTGCACCGAATACCGCCGTACAGTCTCCTGTTCCTCTGAAGGATCATCTGTCTTCTACTTAAAAACATTAGGGAAAGGCAAAAGCCTACCTAAGAGCTAACAACACTCTTTGGTCTTGGCCACAGAAGCAAGATACTGAAGGGAACGTCATTGTCTGAAAAGTGTCACAATAAGATGCACACATTGTGCCACCACTGTGGCTCTAAGGCCTGCCACCTTCAGAAGTCACCCTGTGGCAAATGTGGCTGCCCTGCTAAGCACAAGAGGAAGTATAACTGAAGTGCCAAGGCTTAAAGATGAAATACTACCAGGACTGGTCGAGCGAGGCACCCGAACGTTGTATACCGCAGATTCAGGCATGGATTCTGAGAAGGAAAAACGTCTAAACCCAAGAGGGCAGCTGTTGTAGCATCCAGTTTATCTTAAGAATTTCAATGATTAGTCACACAATAAATGTTCTGGTTTTTAAAAAAGGAGCTAACAGTAGATTTTTGGTAGGGCGAATTTTACTACTTAAGCTAGGACATTTTGGGGGAGTATTTTATGAATAATTATGCCAAGAAAACAGGCATAAACCACAACTCCCTTCCTAGGACTAAAATCAGATTCCCCCACTTTTCAGAGGAAAATCTAATCTGCGAATCTTTGTTCATAGGAAACAAAGACATAAAGTGTCTCCAATTCTTCCCGTGGTGCAAGAAATCAATGATGAACCATTATGTGTACAAGGTATCCTAATTAGTGGACAGAATGCCTCACACGAAGCATTCTTCGTGTGGATGAGGATACCTGGGGCCAGGGCCTGCGGAGGTTGATAGCAGGCCCAGGAAGAAGGCTCTCGATGCCAATGAGAGGAATGTTTGCACGTTTGCTTTCACTTCTATCTCTGGCTGTTTTGGTCCATTCATTACAGGGCTCTGTCTAGACCCAAAAGTGAGACAAAAGGTGGGGACTTGGGTGTGGGTGGAGGGAAAATCCTGGAGATAAGTCAGATATCTGCTGAGCTGGAAGAGGTCTTCCTGGTTAGGGTGGTTATTCTCAGGTAGCCATTTGTTCAGAAGCAACGCTGATAAATTAGTGCTTGGGTGAACTTTCAGATGGATAGAGATCTACTGTTTCAGCATTATTATAACTGGGCTAATCCAACATTTTCCTGAAAACTGTGGTATAAAGTGCAAAGCACAGATTTACTCTATCAAGTTGCCCTGGAAACCTGAAAGTGCTCAATATGTCAGTTTTCTGTTTGGCAACTGTGTGGAGATTATTACACAACACTTTAGATATCTGCCTAATGATCTAAACCTAGGACTGCTCAAACCTGACCATGCATGAGTGTCACCTGGAGGGCTGTTTAAAATAGATCGCTGTGCCTCACTCGCAGAATTTTTTTTTTTTTTTTTTGAGACAGGATCCATGCTGGTCTCAAACAATCCTCCTCAGGATCAAGAGGTGGAAGTAACCCAAATGTCCATCAGTGGATGAATGGATAAACAAAATGAGGTACATATATATAATGGAATATTTTCAGCCTTAAAAAGGAAGATAATCCTGGCCCATGCAACAACATGGATGAACCTCAAGGACATTATACCAAGTGAAATAAATCAGTCATAGGAAACCTCAGGAGGATCATTTGAGCCCAGGAGTTCAAGACCATCATGGATCCTGTCTCAATTAAAAAGAGCTTAAAAAAGATCTTTTTTAAACTTGATGCTTCCAGGATGGCTTGCAGTGTGAGAGAACATTTATCTTAAATTACACTTTTGATTTATAAACACCTGGCCCTCTTAGGAGCACTAAGAAGGGAAGAATGCAAATAATGGACTATTGGTACTTATTTGACAGATGGTTTTTGTTGTTGATGAGGATGATGATGATGAAGATGAAGTTAGAGTGGCAATTGGACTTAAAGGATGGTATGCAGACCCCAAACCCACTAATGAAACATGCATTTAAGTACTCTCTCTAAACTGTCAGGTCATGATAACACAGCTAGCCCCTCTCCTGAGTAGCTGGGATTACAGGAGTGTGCCACCTGCTTGGCTATTCAGAGTTCTGGATTCAGTAGGTTTGGGGTGAGATCTGAGAATCTGAATTTCTACCAAATTTGCAGTAATGCTGATGCTGCTGGTCTGGGGACCATGTTATGAGAACCACTACTCTAAAACTAAAGCTCTTATTTCATATTTAAGTCAGGCAATCTTGTAGAGTACCTTATATCTTGTAAGTCTATATCTTGTAGCTCAGAATAAAAGAATTCAATTTGTTTTGTGATTATGTGGAACTTTAAGAATAAAATGCTCATTGTCAAGTTCAAGAGCACCTGGACTGGAAAATCTCTGTGCCCCATTTTTTCTCTTATAGAATCTTTTTGTGCTAAGATTTCATTGATGTAAAATGGTACTTATACTTTGCAACAACTTTGTTAAAGGAATAAAAAGATCACTTGTAAAATTCCGACTGCATACACCCAGTAGGATGGCTACTAACAACAAATCCGAAAACAAGCGTTGGCGAGGACATGGGGAAATTGGAACACTTGTGCAAGGTTGATGGGATTGTAAAATTGTAATCCTAGCACTTTGGGAGGCTGAGGAGGGTGGAGCTTGAGGCCAGAAGTTTGAGACCAGCCTGGGCACCATGGCAAAACTCCATTTCTAAAAAAAAAGGGTTGTTTAAGGTTTATAGAGTTTCAGTTTTGCATGATGAAAATGTTCTGGAGATCCTTTCCACAACAATGTGAACATACTTGACACTACTGAACTGTATACTTAAAAGTGGTAAGGATGGTAAATTTTATGTTTACATTTTTTACCACAATTTAAAAGAAAACAACTATTTTTACCAAAATGTCCAGTACATGGTAGTTCTAATAAGTATTAGTTCCTTTCCTCACTGCCTTTCCACTACCCTCTCTCCAATTCTCCATTTTTTATATAAAAATGTTGGATAATGTCTCTAGGAAAACCTCCAAAATATGTAGTGTGCATCCTTTAGAAAAGCGTAATCACCTTTTAACTGTGGATATAAGTTTGTTTAAAAATCTAAAATAACAATCAAGGTACCCATTAGAGGTAGAAATAAAAAAAAATTGATTTATTCATAAAATGGAAAAGTATATATTTGACAGCAAAGAAAATGAATGAAATTGAACTACATGCAACAATATAAATGTTTCTTATAAACATAATGTTGATTAAATTACACAAAGAACAAAACAGGCAAAACTAATCTATCCTATTAGAAGTTATAATGGGTTACCCACGTGGGAGTGGAAAGTGAAAGCATGAGAGGAGTTTCTTAGGGTTATGATGTTCTGCTGCTTGAACTACCTGGTGGTTGCATAAGTATGTTCATTTTATGAAAAAGCATCAAGTTGTACCCTTATGACATACACATTTTTCTGAATCTACATTAAATTTCAATGTAACTTTAAAAAATGAAACCATGAGATTCCCACAATGGAATGATTTTATTTGCATGATCTAAAACCTTGATTCCACTTGCATTTTCTGTGCACAAGGACACAGAGGGTCACTATTAACAGCAAGAAAAAAAGAGACAAGCCTATTTAAATAAATGACATTTACAAATTTTCAACAGTAAAAATAATCTAATGCTTCCAGGATGACTTGCAGTGCGAGAGAACATGTATCTTAAATTAGACACTTGATTTATAAACATTTGACCCTCTTAGGAGCATTAAGAAGGGAAGAATGCAAATAATGGACTATTGGTATTCATTTGACAGATGGTTTTTGTTGTTGATGAGGATGATGATGAAGATGAGGTTACAGTATTAATTGGACTTAAAGGATGGCACACAGGCCCCAAACCCACAAAATGAAACATATGTCTAAGTACTCTCTCTAAGCTGTCAGGTCACGGTAATTCAGCTGACTCCTCTCAAACATTCCCGTTTCCATAAGTGTATTTTGCACACTCTTAGGCATCAGCTTGGCCTAAACAAGGTATCAAGGAAATGTCAAGAAAGAGGAGACAGGGCCTTGACTGGCACACACAACTGTGAATGAGGTGTTAATTACACAGGAAAACATTACAGACTATCTGGGAAGTTAGTTTTCTTTTTTTACTTTGTGAACGGAAATAAGATTTATGTCGGATGTAAAGAATTACATTTTGAACTCAAGGATATGCGTAAAAATGAGAATGGAATACTTACAAGAGGAGTGCATAATATTTTAAGTACATTTTATTTCTTACTAGATTTTAAAAATGTGTCTATGACAGTAACAACACTAGTCATAAAGGTCTCATTACTTCAGGGATCCGACAAGTGACTCTGGTAAGGACATGAGAAGAAAATGCAATTCAGCATGAACAAATGACTTGAAATAGGTTCTGAGCTAAGGAAAGATGAACATCATTGAGGTTGGGATCTTAACATTTTAAAATTATTTAATTCCACTATTTGCTCATCTCTCTGCCCCTTTCCTTTTTATCCCCCCTTGGATGGACTCTATCTGTAACTAATGTGGCTTTTCAAAACAAGTTAGAAGTTGTGACATCATTATCTAAACCTCTTGAGCTACAATTCAGTAAATGATAATCTGAATTTTGTTAAATTCAGATTAACAAAATCTGATTTGTTAAAACATTAAAACAGGATTAACATTTCCTTGATGTGGGTATCCTGGTCATTCACAATTTAGGTTATTTTGCTGTTATAATTTTTGAGCTTCTCTTCTTCTCACTACCAAGTCAGATTCTGTAAATGTCCCATTTACTTGTTGCTTTTCCCTTTGGAATGTGGATCTTCCTAGTTCTTTTCTGCTTGCCTGATTTCTGCTTGCCCTCACGTCTCTCTACCCTGATTCTGAGGCCAACCCAACCCTTCCGTTTAGATTTGTTGGAATGCCTAACTGCCTTGCCAAACCACCAACTCTCTAAGGCCCGGATTCTGACTCTGTTTTCTAGGCCTGTCATTGCCAATATTTGCCAAGCCACTTGATGCGTCTCAGTGTCATGGGTGGGGCAGTGGTAGGGTATGACTAAACAATTTCCTGAATATACTGTGATGTATTTTAACATCTTTGTGCCACATGAAGCTGGTGGAAGCTGGAAGTTCATTGTGAAAACTTTCTTTCCTCCATATTTGGATGTTCACAAGCAGCACACTCCCAGACTGGATAAGGGGAATTTGGCCTTTATATACACTGCCTTCCTGTCTGAGAATTATGCCGTCAGGCTTCGACATCTCTAAAACATTCCACTTTCACAATACCTCATGAATGAAGACTTTTCTCCTTCACTTTTATTATGGGAACTGTTATATTTGTAAGTTTAGAGTCAACAAAATTGACATGTAGAGGGACAAATAATGCATATAAAATGATGTCTTATTTAATAGAAGTGTTAAAATAAAAACAATGTAGTGGTGAAGTTCATCTACAAATTTCAGACAGGTCAGAGGCTAGGCCAGTGAAACAGGAACAAGCTCAGCATTACCAGTGAGCATTGGAACAAATAATCAGTAGTAATATTTTATATCTTGATTTCAATTAAGGTAAAGTGACAGGACATAGTTTTGGTATTTCTAGTTACATAATCTAAAAGATATACTCTAGGGGTAGAATTCTAGAGCTACATTTTCAATGTCCAGGATTGAATTGACTAGTACGAAATAAGTTCACAGAACTACAATCAATAACTGCCTGACAAATGAAGAGAATTCTAGAGGATCAGTGAGATGGAACTATAAAGGTCCACCAATTTTGAAATGGAAAAATTTTCCTTATGTAATTCTCAACAAATTGAAGTGAATTTAATGGATTAAATTGCATTTTGATACTTCAGTGCTGATTTCAGAAAAAATCCCTATAAAAAAGATGTGAGTAAATTTTATTTGGCAGAAATTTACTGTCTGTTTTACCTGCTGTGTTGGGGAAAACAGATTAAGATGATTAAGACCTAGACTTGCCTTCATGGTAGAAGAGAAGGGACAATTATTCACAACAGGTATTTAGACAGACTTGTTCATTTGGTTATAGATGATCTCAGCACTTCCAGTTTCCCTTTGGAGTGGAGGGATCATGGGGATAGGAGGAAAATGTGGGTAGAAAAAGTCATCTACACAACTTCAGCAACAACCTGGGACATTATACCCCCTGAAAAGTCCTCAAACAGGGGATAGCTTTCCCTGGATGCACCTGCAGTAACCTGTCTTAGACGTGTGTGCGCTCTTTGGTTCTCTTCTCTTCTGATACTTATCTTCAACCTTTAGATCAAGTGTATTCAGAAGGCATTTCCCAGCTCACCACTTCTTTTTCTTGCATGATAGATTTAAATATTGGGAAAATGTATTGATGACCTTTAAAAACTGAACACTTAGGACATACTATTGTGCAAAACTGAGAGTATTTTTCTTTATTTGAATACCAGTTTTCGCTTCCTTAAACTTAACATCCAATGTCATTTGAAGCTGTAACTGGGTAAAAGTAATTCAAAGTCTGTCCTTTACAATCTACCTTCTCTCAGCTCCCATCAGATTCAACATTTCCCAAAATAAGGTTAAGGTTTCCTGGGAAAGCTGGTGACCCAGTTGGTCCTGCCAACGGCAATTGTTGGTCAGTTGCCAGATTCTTTTTATGTTCTTTCACTTTTTCTCTGTTCACCTCTAGGGAAGTATCCTATAGGCCGAAACCCTAATAACATCTTGTTCCCCCGATTCTTGCCACATCTAGTACATATGCATTTACATTTACAAAACTCACATAACCAGTTCAGCTTTCTCAACTAATAAATTTTCCATTGTGACTTTTAAACTCTTTATTTGTTCACCTGCTGGCTTTTCACTGTGTTTGTATAGGATATTTTCCCCACTTTCAGCGAGCATGTGCCCAGAATTGTTCATAAATTAATTCAAGAAGCATTTATGAAGTCCCTATTGTGGGTTAGATGCTTTACCATGCTCTGGAAATACCTTGAATTCTGTCTCCATACCAGTGAGGACAATAATAGTAACAGATGTCAAATATCATTCAAAGAAAGTTACACATATTGTTCATTTAATCCTCAAAATATATTTGAGGTATTCCCATTTTAAGGAAGAGGCAAATTAGTGACAACATAACTTGCCCAACGTTATGGGACTAGTAAATAGCAGAGTTAAGACTTGAATCCAGGCAACTTGGCTCTATCATCTGTGACCATTACCACTATGCTATACTTATTGCATCTCTAAGAACTAAACAAAAAAAGATATGAATTTTGGATAGTCATAGGAAATATAGAAAAATAAAGCAGGTTAAGGGAACACAGAGTTATACAGGAAGGTGTGCTCTTTTAGACAGAAAAATCAGAGAAGGCCTCAGCAGAAACCTGAACCAAGTGAGTCCACGGATCATGCAAGGTCTGAGAAAGAGCATCCAGTAGAGGGAACAGCAAGAACAAATTCTTCAAGGAATAGCAAGAAACACAGGTTGCTAGAGAAGAGCAAGCGTGTGGTTGGGTGGCAGGCAGGCCAGATTAGGCTGGGCCTTGTAGATTATGGTGAGCGCTCTGAGTTTCATTACTGTCATTGTGATGGGAAGCCATTAGGAGTTTTGTCTTAAAAAGGTCATATTATATAGGTTGGTATAAGCACCTGCTTAGGTAGAGAATAGCCCAGAAGGTAAAACTGCCACCAAAGTCATCATTTAATACAGAAGCTCAATAGAACTAATTTTAGGTTATCTGTTTTAGATTGCTTATAACACTTTCTTACATGTGTGTAGAGCTGATTATATGTACAGTCATCTCTTGGTATCTGTGGGAGATTTGTTCCAGATCCCCACTGTCTAATACCAAAATCCATAGCCATTCAAGTCTCTTATATAAAATGGTATAGAATCTGCATACACCCTCTCATATACATTAAATCATCATTAGGTTACTTACAATACCTATAATGAAAATGCCATGTAAATAGTTGTTACGTTGTAATGTTTGGGGAATGATGACCAAAAATAGTCTGTACATGTTCAGTAAGATGTAACCATATTTTCTTTTCAAATATTTTCAATCCATACTTGGTTGAATCTGCAGATGTGAAACCTACAGATACAAACAGCTGACCATAAAACATTTCCAAGTGCAAATCTTTTTTTTTTTTTTTTTTTTTGAGATAGAGTCTTGCTCTGTCACCCAGGCTGAAGTGCAGTGGTGTGATCATTGCACACTGCAGCCTCAACCTCCTGGGTTTAAGTATCCTCCTGCCTCAGTCTCCCAAGTAGCTGGGACTACAGATATGTGCCAGCATACCTAGCAAATTTTTAATTTCTTTGTAGAGATGGGTGTCTCTAGGTTGCCCAGGCTGCAAAATATTTTTAACCTTACATTAACATTTTATGTTACTGAATATAATATCTATTATTCTCTGATATTTACCCAGCCCATTGTTTTTGGCTGGAAAAAAAAGACATACAGTATAAGGAAGTGAGATCTATTTCATCCTTCATTATAAACTATAGTTTTTAAAACAGAGAAGGCTGCATTGTGTAAGTAATCCTACAAGACTTATAAAAGGATATTAATAATTTAATGAACTTGTGCTCAAGGGAGAAAAGTGTTCTTGAAACATGTCAGGATGAATTTTCAAGGGAAAGGCCTAATTAGCAGTGTCTGAAGCATATGTCATCACATTTAGAAAACACGAACTAGTCCCTGTGGACAGAATGGTAAGTTGGATTTTGAAGCATTAACTACTCCAGTTAATATGTATGATTAACGAGCAATATGTCAGTCTGCTGGCCTAACTCAAGTGAAAGAACTTGTAGGAGAAACAAGGATGTTTAAACTCATCCACAGAAATATGCAAATTTAGTTTATTGTCTCATTTATATTATGATCAACCAATAACTTAGAGATCTTGTGGGAAATAATGCCATAGTTTGGGCTCTTTTAAAATATAGAATCAAAGCTATGAAGATGCCCTAAAAATACATGCCTAACATATCTATCTTTTTCTTACACATAGTAAAGTATTTTTACCAGATGATTATTTGGAAAAAGTCAAATTGAAGAAACATGATTTAAATCCATTCAACAGAGAAAACACATGTAGGCAAAACCTATTTGATGTCAAGATCTCCAGAGGCAAAGAGAAAAAGCCAGTCACTTGTCTATGGGATTCTAAACATAAAATTACATGGCAATATTCACACGATCATTTAGATGTTTGAGCTCCTAAAGACAGACTCTTAATTTAAATCTTTCAAAATCAACAATAACTAAAACTACAGGAGCTAATGTTGGAAACAATCAAAGTTACAGATTTGTTTACTACTTTAATGAGAAATCAACTGCCACTTAGGAACACAAAAGAGTGGGAAAAATAAAGATAGTCTTGTATCAATGATAAGCATTTGTACATTTATTAAGTGTTTACTATATCCTGGATATTGGAGAGTAAAGAGAAAATTATACACAGATCTTGCTGTTGAGGAGCTCATAGTTTGGTACTAGAATATTTCTCTTCTTTCCTCAATATAAGTTTTGTTCTACACCAAAAAAAGGGCTATTTAAAGAGATCCACAAAAGAGAATAGTAGTTCACCAGTATTTTCAAGAATTATAAGTCTGCATTAAACGTGGACATGAGTGGCTTTGGACAATTGGAGTAGCAATATTTCTATTTTGGCATACTTTGAATACTTGTTGCCCATAGTCATGTTTTCTATTTTAGAAGGGTGCAGATTATATTGAGGTGATACAGATTCTAACTCATATATTTATGAAACAAATTGATCATTGACTTAAAAATAAAAAGCAGGATAGAAAAAAAATGTGCATTGTATGAGAAGCCAGAGACCTGAACACTAGTATATCCCCTTTTATTTATTAATTAAGCGAATCTGAACAAATCACATAATCTCTCAGCCTGACCAGTTTCTACCTTAGGAAAAAAAAGGAATAAAAATATACCTGCCTAAAGATAGTGGGCTAGAATGAACTCTCTGTAAAGGTGCTTCTGTGCAGAAGGTCCCAAGCATTCCCAGAGGAATTAAACTGCCTAGGGCCATGGAGAAGGTGGCCAAACACATTGAGATGTAGAGCCAGTGATCAATTACATTCTTGGCAAATATCTAAGAAAAATATACCCCAAATCCTCAGTTTGAAATTTAATGTTACTGAGGCCATCCTACTGGCCTGAAATAAAACCTTACATAGCATGCTCTCTCTAGTGCTGACACTAGTGTGTCATCATGGATAACTTATGGGACAGATGTGTCACAGAAATGTTTTTCAAATGGTGGCAACATATAGTCACCAGTTATCTCGCTCTCTTTCCCTCGTAGCACTGGTAAGAACTGGCAGTATGGCGATCCTTACCATTGCTGGCAAGGTTAGAACTGAAGTTTTCAGACTTGAATAACATTTGACCTAACGAGGCAGTATCTGTAGCTTTGGCCTCTGTTTCTAAATGAAATGAATATTCTAGATTTTACAACAGACAAATGAGGGCCCTTACTCAGAGTAAAAGCTGAACTCCTTACAATGAATGACCTGCAGGGCTGTGCTCTGCCTTTCTATGTGGACTCTCTTACCTCCTCTCACTTTCCTTCACCATTCTAGCCACACCGACCTCCTAAAGTTCCTTGAAATTTCTGCCTCAGACCTTTGCACCTGTTGCTTCCCCTACCTAGAAAGAGCTTCCCTCAGCTTTCCACATGGCCGTCATCTATTTTAGATATTTGTTCCATGTTCAGCTTGGCAGCAAGGCTTTCTCTGACTTCCATACAACACTGCATATCCCCTTCCTCTGCTTTCTTAATCTTGGTTGCATGTATCACCATTAACCACACTAAAACTTATTTATTTTGTGACCATCTGTCTCCATAATAGAATGTAAGTTCCATGAGGGTAGAGGTTTTTGTCTATTGTGGATGTTACTAAACTTTTCCTGTCAAAAGTAAGAAATATTTAAAGTAAATATTTTAGGCTTTGTGAGACATATAGTCTTTGTCACAACTACTCACCTCTGCTGTTGTAAGCCCTCAAAGTCAGTATGTAAGCAAATCGGCATGAATGTGTTCCAATAAAACTTTATTTAAAAAAACCCACATGGTACACCAGATTTGGCCTAAGGGCTGTAGTCTGCTGATTCCCAGTCTATTGTGTTCATTGGTTTATCCTCTGCCTACAGCAGTTTCTGGAAAACAAGAGGTGTTCCATAAATATTTGTTCTTGTTTTTGGACTGAGCTAACAATGAAAATGGAAGTAAATGTAACTTTTTGAAAGGTACTAGACAAATGAAGAGTTTGTGCTAATGAGAAAAACAGTGTAATTGCATTCATTACTATACTTTTAGATGGGCATCAATACCAAAACTGTGAGACTAATTATGCCTTTAAAGTTCTTTAAGATCTGGTGATGTTTTTGTTTTTACTTTTGTTATTGCTGTAGATAACATGAGATAAAACCTTTGTAAATAGTTTGAAATTATTTTGTTGAGATATTTTCAAAATGCAGATATGTAAAAGGAGTAACATAACAAATGATTATGTTCCCACAGCACATCATTAACAACTAGTCATAGTTTGAAATATTTTCTTCAAGATTTTTTTAACCAACAAAATATCATAGATTAAATGGAAATACTTTTTGACCATCTGTAGTCCTTTTCCCCTCACCTTCCTCTTGGGATAACTACTCTCACAAGTTTATATTGTCTTTCTGTTTCATGTATTCTTAAAGAAGAAATATACATACACATGTATTTTTTCTTGTATTCAATATTATTGTTTTTAAGATTTATCCTTGGTGTGTGTGTGTCGAGGGGGTGGGGCAGGGGTGTGTGTAGTTTGTTATATTTAACTGCTGTGAACGCTGAATTCTGTTGTGGATAGGAAACATTTCCAAATGGAAATATTTCTAGAGTAGCAAAATATGGAAATACAAAAAGTATAGGGCCATTTATTATATTATAGGGCAAAGCCTCAATTAGTTTTTGATGTACATACTGGGGTCTACTGTTGCTCAAGTCTTTCACCCCAGAAAAGAACTAACCGTCCAAGGAATCTAGCAGTTTAACATCATTTTATTTTTCTCTGATAGAAAAACCTTATCCCACAAATGTCAGTTCAGTTATTAATACATGGTGAGTGTTGCAATAGCATAACTCAGTTTCAGCATTTCAATTTATCCAGCTGAATTTAAAAATACAAATTGGGTATCGTATGGGACTTTTCTCTAATAGCACAATAACATTTTTAAATGGAGTTTAAGATATAAACTGAGCAAGCTGAAATTAAATTTGGGTCTACTGATCCAGGTATCAGTTTCTTAGAGCTTTGAAATAGAGTACATGTTTTCAAGAGATTAGATATATGGTGACCTTAAAAAAGCCTTCTGACGTATTCCATAACATCAAGGAATGGAAGGAAAAAGAATAAAGAATCCTTATGAAACATTTGCAGTCCACAAAACATTTCAAATAGTACCGTGTCAACCTATGTTATAAATAGTTTAGTCTTGATATTCAGCTGGTTTTATAAGCATCTATGTGATGACAAAGAGAAAAAAATTCAAAACTGTTCTAGAATATCATTAGAAGTAGAAACACTTTAAAGAAACCAGTTGTAGTAAAAGTTTACTTATCCAGCACTTTACTAAATGGAAAAGTCTACTAACTGGCACTTCCAGGCTTCTATAGGATAGTGCTAACTGGCTTAATGACTTAGGAGACGGGGCTCCAGTTAGCAGATACAGTGCTTTCCTTATTAGCTGCAGCTCTACGCTGAGGTACCGTGTTAATAGTTAGCGGGGCACAGGCTGGATTTCACCCAAACACCCATTGGCTAGTCACACTTCTTCCTGGGGAGCTGTGCTAAGAACAAATCCAGAGAAGTCTTCGGATTCCAAAAGAAGCACTAAATCTTTTCCACGGTTTTATTGCTAGCGGATTTTATTATGTTCAAATACTTAGAAATTAATATTATAACTATGATACAATAATTAGCAATTATTGAATACCTAGCATGTGATAAGCCCTGTATTGGCTACTTTACACATGCATTTTTCTAATCATCACTTCGGGCTAGGTACCATTAGTATTATTTCGGTTGTATAACTGAAGAACTGAGACTCAGAGAGGCTAAGTAGTATTCCCTGGATCATACAGGCAGGGCTCACCCAGGAGTTTGCAAGAGTCCAGAATTAATGCCTTTTGAGACTTTACTTTGGTGAGGTTATACAGAGGGTTACATTTTATTAATAAAAAAATTCAATGAACCAGATATCCATATGAGACATAAACGAATCCAACAATGAACAGCCCTCCTTATAGAAGTAAGGTCTGTGGGTTGGTTGGCTTCACCAAAGCCACTCTACAGCAGAGGGAGCATCTCCACCCACCACCTAGCATTCATGTGCACAAGCTGTACATCTGGAAGAGAAGGAAATTCAAAGGGGAATGAATTAAGGCAGCCTCCAGACAGAAAAGGGGCTGAGCAGAGGCAAAGAGGCAGAGAAACTTCTGTGTCAGTATCAGGCTGGTCTCTGACGACACTGATTTTCCTCTACATTGGTTAAACCATTTTGTATATTCTATTGTATTCTGGCCATTTATTAATATTTCTAAGAAAATCTGATTGTGACCCACTAAGTTGATTTCTGACTTGCTCATGGATCACAACTCATGGGTTGAAAAATATGGCTATTGAGGGAGCAGAATTTGGCAATAGACTTGAATGTGACTACCAATTTCTTGCTTTGTGGCTCTGAACAAGTCACATTAACTTCTTTAAGTCTTGGTGTCCTCGTCCCAGTCAACATTAAGTCTAAACTTGACCCTAAAGTTAGTTATCTTCGCAAACCCTTACCTGGATTATCTTAAATGGTTTCTGCTTGTTTGGCTGTCTATACACCTAAATCTATCAAATAACTGTCCTTTTTGCTAAACTTTAGGGTATTTTAGCTGTAAGTGGTCATACAATAAATTATCTGTTTTAATCCTTTGCGTAAAAGGGATCTTCTAATTTTAAAAAGGTAAGTTGGACTATTCTTCACAAATTATCCATTAACTTTCATTTTATGTTTTTTCCAGGGGGAAAAAAGTAGAAAGAGTTGAGGGAGGAAACTGCTCTTTCCTCTTACAATACTCTTTCAGAAATTCTATTTATATAATCAGTTTTAGCCCTACTGGTTGTCTTGCCCTGCATATAGACTGCAGCAGAAATAGTCCAGGTGGCCAGGAATGAAACAGAACATACAGTGAAACATGTTATCCTTGTTTACATGGAATATGGCTGCCTGGGTTCTAAGTCCTGGTAACATAAGTTGCATAGCTAAGAATTCATTGTATATTTTGCTGGTTAATTTTCAGAGTTGACCTGGCTAAGTGCACATTTCTCTTAATTATTACAAGGTTAAACTGTTTTAAAAAGCTTAACTAATCATACTTCAGTAAAAGGGATTCCTTCTGCTGGTGATAAAGTTTCTGTTGTTACAGTTTTAGCCTATATTTAGCCTATACTAAATCAGCATTTCTCTAATTCTGTGGGAAAGGACTGGTTTTTAAAATATCCTATCTGTCATGAATCAGTTCCTTTACAAAATATTACAAAGCTGAATTGCTAGAAAAAAATGAAATAAACACATATGAAGTATAAGTTCCAGGGTACATTACTGAATTCAACAAACAAAAAATGATACTTAAAAGATATAATTTTTAAAAATTAGGGAAAAATGAAAAAAATTACAAAACTGTACACATTATTTAAAGTGTTTCTAAGGCACATAAAGATTCTCTATGGCACTCATTAACTTTTTGTCATTTTGTAATTGCAATGAAACAAAAAATCATGATTGAAATAGCGATTCCCCATACTGAGTACCTATATGCACTCTTTGAAGAAATAAACACTATTATATAGTTTTTAACGTAAACCATGATCCTGCTTTTTGCTTGTTAACATACCTACTTTAAGTTGAATTGACATTTCTTACAGGGCAGGGGTCCCCAACCCCCAAGCCCTAGGCTGATACAGGTCTGCGGCCTGTTAGGAACCGGGCTGCAGAGCAGGAGGTGAGTGGCGGGCTCCTGTCTCCGCCCCTCTGAGCTCTGACTCCTGTCACATCAGTGGGGGCATTAGATTCTCATAGGAGTAGGAACCCTATTGTGAACCACACATGGCGAAGAATCTAGGCCTTACGCTCCTTATGAGAATCAAACTAGACCTGATGATTGAGGTGGAATAGTTTCATCTCAAAACTGTACCTTCAACCCCAGTTCTTGAACAATCTTCCACAAAACCCATCCCTGGTGCCAAAAAAGGTTGGGGACCGTCGTTACAGAGGATAACTTTTATCTAAAGTGCTTCATTGGCTGGGCATGGTGGCTCACACCTGTAATCCCAGCACTTTGGGGGCCAAGGCAAGTGGATCACATGAGGTCAGGAGTTCGAGACCAGCCAGGCCAACACGGTGAAACCCATCTCTACTAAAAATACAAAATTAGACCGGTGTGGTGGCACACACCTGTACTACCAGCTACTTGGGAGGCTGAGACAGGAGAATCGCTTAAACCCAGGAGGTGGAGATTGCAGTGAGCCAAGATTGCGCCACTGCACTCCAGCCTGGGCAAGACAGAGTAAGACTCCATCTCAGAAAAAAATAAATTAATTAAAAAAATTTAAAAAGTGCTTCACTGTTTTTTTTTAATGACATTAAGATAGAAATAATTTTAACAAAAATATGTTTAAGGAAATGGAAGAAGAGATTTCGAAGTAATTTTAGACTGTGAGAATATTATTTACAACTTTTATTTAAAAATGGAGCAAATGATGCTGTATTTTGAAAATTAATCTTCAATTCTTCATCAGTGGTCAGTTAAAGCAAATCACCCAATACATTATTTATTAAAGTTAAACAATCTCTCAATGAAATAAATAAATTCAACATTCTAGAATTCCTATATATGCATCTTCTTTTGACGGAAAATAAAATTTGAAATGTTCTATCAAAATTGTTAAATATTTGAAGATAACTTTTCACTGATGTAGAATATCAAGAACGTCACTTGTTTCTTTGATAACTGTTGTAAAACTATGAGAATAATACTGTAACAATCTCTAGAAACTTCAGTGCTCACTCTTTTATTTTTCCCACCATTGAAAAACACATTACATTCTTTCTTTGCATGGAAGTATTGATATTATTTAAAATACTGATGACAAAGCAAGTCTACAAAACTGTTCAAATTTTATTTTTAAAAAGGCAAGAATAAACTGGTTTCTTGCAGAAACAATGAATTCCATAATTCTAATATTTTTGATAAAATTTTTCTCCTCAATAACCATCATACCTCAGCATGCAATAATAGTTGTGGTCATTTTCCATATTATCTCAAAATAAAATGATCTCCAATTTAACACATTAATCTTTACAAATTCACAAATTTTGCCATGTCATTAAGCCTATTGTTTAGTTCTGCTGACATTTCTTTGTTAGCAAGAATTTCTTAATGAAGGAAGCTATGTGTTGATTTACATTCTGGTACAAACTCTTTAATTTGTGTAACTGCTTCAGATTTTTTTTTTTTTTATTTTCAAGGGAAGTCTACAAGACTTTCAAAGTCTGAACATGAACAGTAATAAAATCTGAGATAGTTTCATAGATTTGTTCATCTTTCTTTGTGTGTTAATGCTAGAAAATGTGCCTAGTTGTTGAAAATGATGTGGCAAAGAAAGAAAGCAAAATAAATGGTTGGTTTTTAAGAAATTTCATTATAGGTAATTAGATTTAAATGGAAAATAAGATAGAAAGTACTATGGAGGTGGGGCATGGGGAAGACAATTAGAAATATTTTAAGTCTTAAGAATAAAATATTAAAGATTAAAGCCCATCCTACTGAATGCTGTGGGGAATTCACCTATTCTATTTTTTTTTTTTGCTTTAGCTTTTCTGATAGTAGAAATTATCTAATAAAAGTATATTAGACACACTCAGGTCATGCAATTTTGACAAAATTAAAAAGAAAGGGAATAGCGCACCATTTTCTATATTAAATTAGAAGCGTAACTTCTTTTGAATTCGTAATTCTTATGCCATCCTCATTTTACTTTGAAAAGGTCTTTATTTCTATGGCAACAGCTGCAAAGAAACACACCACATTCACTTGCATCAGCTCCCAGTGAAAAAGGTTTTAAAGCCCATAGTAAGTTACCAGTAGAGTATACAAAAATGTATCACCATAACCACAAGGACTTACTGATAAAAACACAGGCAGGACTCTTCATACGGTAAGACAGTCCCTTGACATTTCCTCGCTTGGAAACGATACTTAATTAGCATGTTTCAGAAATTTTATACCATTTGAGAAAAAATAAATGACAGTTTACAGAATGTGCACAGAGACATAAAATGTGAAAATTGCCAAAAGCAATAAAGATGAGAACGATTTAATTTTGACAATATTTTACCCTGACCTCATTTATATTATACCAATAAAACAAAGTTTTCCAAGGAGTTAGAACTGTGTTCTGACAAAATGAACTTGTGAAACAAAATAAATGAATTCAGACAAATGTCTGATAACGGAAATGCTCTTCTAAGATACCACTGGTAATTTACAAAGGAAAGGAGTCTTAGATAAAAAGGATAAAATGAAATGCCTACATTTCCCCCAGCAGCTTGAAAAACCTAGCAAAACTGAAATTGAACTGAAATTGCAATAACAGACTTTTTCTTATCCCAAGGCCTGCCCCTTTCACCATCGTTCAGTTTGACTTCCTCTACTTCTATATTTCTCTCTACTTTTTACCTAAGTTGGGCTTGCCGTTCATGAGGGAAGAAAGTAGTAGGTATACTCTATTGGCCTGAAAACAATCTTGAGATTAATGCCTCTTATAAACAGCAAATGTTTTACTAAATCATATTTACACTAAAAAAATATTTCTATATGAGAAGAATATGCATATGCAATGTGAATATGCAATAAGCCTTTATTTCTAGTTTGTTCCCAAAGTGAGTGTCCCTGCCCCTCCTTTCCTTTTCCTGTGTCCTCAAGGTAAAGATGCTGACCCATGTTTAGCATGTGCCTTCCCTTTTGGCCTCTTCTGGTATGTCTGGATTATTTATTATTGTTTGCTGTTGCTAGCATCTTCAGTTCCTCTATTTACAGACTTCTTTGCTTCAGTTTGTAAATATAGTTGAGTATTCATATATATTTATATACACTTATGAGAAAAAATAAACAAAGATGTTCCTTGACCTCTTCCAATGTAGTCTTATGCCATCTCTCTTTACACCTCAGCTTTTGAGAATAATAGTTCATAATCCCCCGACTTTCTCAATATCTACTACACTCTTGAGATCCGTGCAGTGTCACATCTGCCTTTGTGCAACACAGACACTCCAAGAAACCAGACTCCTTCAAGATCACCAATGGCTTTTTCTCAGCCCCATCTTCCCTGATACCTCTGAAGAATTTCCTGTCAGTTGGCAGTCGCCTCCCTTTCAAAACTTTCTTCTTATGCTCCCACTTTTCTATACTTTAAACTTTCTGGTTCATCTCTCCACCCCATTCCTATATATAGGTTTAGCCAAATGTCAAGGTTCTACTCTCAGTTCTTTTCCTTCTAGTATCTCCCTTGCACACTGCCCGCTCACCCCACCATAGTGGCTTTAGTTATCGCCCTTAAACTGATGACTTGCTAACAGTAAACTTTGTTCTTCTACTCAGCTCACATCTTAAGGGGCTGGTGCACTTTTGATTGCAGATCCCTTCAGTAGCCCTAATGCTGTAGGCTTCAAACTGACTTATCTCTTCTAAAAGAATATTTTCTTCAAGTGTTTTCTACTTCATTTAAAGGCACTATCATCATTTCAGAGTTGATACATCAGCAATCACTTCTGAAACTTAAGTCCTTTGCTTGGTCTATGTTCATTCAATCTCCTCGATGTCACTCCCATCAGCCATTTCACTGGTTTTTATAATCATGCTCTTTATTACTTATTGATTAGATGACAAGAATAGTTCTTTCTTTATTTCTTTCTTTCTTTCCTTTTTTTTTTTTTTTTTGAGACAGAGTCTCCTCTGTTGCCCACACTGGAGTACAGTGACACGATCTCAGCTCACTGCAGCCTCCGTCTCCTGGGATTAAGAGATTCTCCTGCCTCAGCCTCCCACATAGCTGGGATTACAGGTGCATGCCACCATGCCCAGCTAATTTTTGTATTTTTAGTAGACACAGAGTTTCACCATGTTGGCTAGGCTGGTCTTGAACTCCTGACCTCAAGTGATCTGCCCGCCTTGGCCTCCCAAAGTGCTGGGATTACAGGTGTGAGCCACTGAGCCCGGCCTATGAGGTTAATATTATCAACATTCTTTTAAAAATAATGTCTTCACTTTCACTCAAACTCCACCAAGGATTCGGTGTTAGTGATGTTAAGGATTGTGTTTTATTTCACCTCTGTACAGGTGCAGCTGGTGCCAGGCTTGGTTGGGCTCAGTTGCCATGGGGTTGGCTGTTACTAGCTTCTATCTGCACCCTTTCCTGGAGAGTTACCTTAGACTACAGGAGCTACCTGGCCTGGAGATACTGGGAAGTTACTGCCATCTCCCCACCCTGTGAGGGCAAGCCTCGCGCCTTGCTTCAAGGCAGGAGAAATTTTATGGTGCTCCAGAGTGTCTTGTGAGATCAGGGGGAGACTTGATGCTCCTGAAACCATATTTTGCCTGCATTCTTGTCTTCTCTTGTCTGCTTCCCTCGCTCTCTTACAGGTTTCTTCTGTAAATCGCTTATACAAGGATCCCATTTTAGACTCTCCTTTTAGGGAAACCTGACTTAAGCCAACTTCCACAGTATTTCACACAAAACGGGCACTCAAATGTTTCTTGAGTAAATAAATAGGCCCTCAGGTCTCTCAGAGAGGCTTTTTGTTCAAATGTAGTTGCCTCACTCAGTACAGGTGTTTTTGCTTATTTCCTTCTTTTCCCTACTCTCTATTCATACGTTCTTGTCTTTTCCTCTCAGTGTAGAGATTTTGATTTGATTGCATTTATACGACCCTCAAATACTTTCAAAGACAAATAAACTATAAACATGATTTAATAAATGCCTAAAGGTATGGAAATGCTTCTGCAAAAGATTTGGAAGACTGCATAAAACACGTGGCCAATGGAGAGTGTGAAGCAATGGCCTTCAATATGGCAGAACAACAGGTGTAGATTTTTTCCAATGATATCTTGCTCTTTTCATTGTATTTTCTAAGATTGCTTTTCTTAAAGTGGTATTGTTATTGAATAAAAATATTGAATACACATAAATTATTTGTTTATATTATTGAATTTTATGTGTATTCAAGGTATTAAATATACTTGTAGATACTCTGCAGTCATCTTTCTCACGGTTGCATAGACACATTTTTAACATCTCTCACATAAGAAATACAAGCAACAATTCTTTCTAGTGTTCAAGAAGTGCATTGTCTGGTGTTTTGAGAGCCACAAATGACACCATAATACAGTGGTCACAACATACGTTGTATACTGTTGTGAATTTTAAAAACACAATGGATAACACTTACATACATGTACATACATATGTGTATATGTTTGTGTTGGACATATTAAAATGTCAAATAAATATCAAATTGATCTACAATAATTTGTAAAAAAAATCCAAGTAAAAGTTTACTGGTTTTGAGGAAAATGAGAAAAAGTAGTTTCTAAGGTATTTCTGAAGAATTCAAGAGCGACTCTCAATACTACTATGCCAAGAAATTTAGAAATAAAAACACTGTATAATCTACATACATCATATAAAAGGGAAATTTTCAACTTTTTAAAGAATTATGGCATCACATTTACTTTGCAATAGCTTCTCTCTTGATAATTAAAATATAATGTATAAGAAAAACAAAAGTGCTATAAAATTAAAGTTGCTTTGAGAATTATGTGCCATTACCTAAGGTAACTCAAAATACTATAGAGTTTTACAAGGTTGAGGGCTTGATTATTTATTGGAAACATAATTTGCTGGCTTTCAAAGTCATTAGGCCATAAAAATGTTTCATGCTCCAAATGTTTTGCATTTCTGAAAACTTATCTGTTTATATTTTCCAAATTGATTAATAACTTGTGATTAATTCTTGGTTTGGCAGCCACCCACACATATATTCACTCCATCCCAAATGGATAAATAACGTTCTACTTGACATTTCCAATGGTAAATATATGAAATAGTTACTAATGTGTTCAGTGTAATGTTCTGAATAAAGATCCTGATGCAGGTGTATTAGCATATCGCTACTTTGGCAGAATGTGCCTTCTCCTTTTCCATTCTCTTTAAGTGTTTCTGTGGCTAAGTAGGTAATATTTATAAGACTCCTTCAGAGAACACCTGTCACCAGAGTGCATTTAAAGTGCTTCTGGTTTAATCCCATAATATACCTGAGGGCTAAGTTATGATAAAACAGATAAATTTAGACTAGAGTCTTGAGTGATTTGGTTGAAGTCACAAATTAATCCAATTGCTCTCCTGAAAAAAAAGAGCAGTTCTGACTCTCCCCCTGGTCCATCACTGGCCAGGCATTGCTGGTTCCCATCTGTTGGTGCAGGTTATAGGGACAGAATGTGTGCTCATCACAATGTGTGGAGACCACAAAAGGATCAGCTGTAGATACCCGTATTTGTCCCTTCTAGTGTGTGGCTTTAATTAGAAAAATTTAGTTAGTGATTTTTCAGTAACTTTTTTAAAAGTTAGTGATTTGGTTAAATTCTCAATATTCTCTATTTTAAAAATATGCAAATCTGGGTTTCTGTGTGATACCACACAATAGACAATGGGTGTATGTTATGTGGAACAGTTAGAATAAATAGTCCTGCAGCCTTGGAGAATTGCCAATGTTTCCTGGGTCTCTGTTTTCTTATTTGGTGGGCTGGAATGAGGCTATAGTATCCCTTTAGCTCTAAAATGTGATGATTTGATGTTCCTGAAATGGGTCCACCCCCACCTCTCCAGGCTTATCTCTCTGAAGCTCTTAGCCACTTGGCCTCAGGGGCTGAATGTCTCCAGTTTGAAGGAGTCCCCATTACATGATATGCCTCTTCTGCATCAGAGAACAGCTCTTGGGTCTATTCACATAAATAAATAAACCATTTAGACTCAGGGTCCTATTTGAACATACAAAACCTTTTTTCTTTACTAATCTATATAAAAGAGAAAACTTACTATGTTATTTTGTTACAATACATATAACGTCATTCAGCTCTTCATTTAAGTGAATGTAAGGACCTCAGCTCATTGTTGCTTTACTATCGATATAAGTATTATTGGAACAAAATCATTGCTTACAGTATATTTTCTGATTGACAGCCTTTCCACGGCATTTTGTCTCCTCTACCTCAAGTGCACTGCAGAGACCACCAGTTAGAGTGAAATTTACCACAAGGAGACACAGGCACATTGTCAGTAACTAGCTGTGCTATTTAACTTTATCTAAGGGATGGCCTGTGCTCACAAAGTCTGGGCTACATCTCTTGTTCACCTGATTTTAATTAGCCTGAGCTAGAAGTTGTTTCCCAGCATTTTGTTCCTTGATTTATCTTTCCCACCAGTAAGAGAATATGAGGCAAAAGTAAAGGATTATCCTTGCTATACAACTACACCCTTGAGGGCATTTGTTTGACATGAACATATATTAGCCTTTTCCCCTTTGTCCTGTCTTACTACATTGCTTCAGTAACTATATTCGGTAACTATATTTGATCCAATTTTAGGAGACATCAAGCACCTGAAGTCCACTATGGAGCTCTGCAAACAGAGATGCAGGGATAAACACAGATTTGCTTATTTTTATCCACTGAGTTTCACATTTGGTTTTGTAAATTCCAACAAAGTGTTGGAGAAAGCTCTGCAACTGCTGCTTGGGACCTGAACAGGGTACCCGATTTCCCAGTTATCATCTAGAAATGTCAGGCAGAATTAAGGATGGTATCTCTTGTAAACTCCCAAGATAATACTCATGGAGACATTCTGAAGAAATGCCATAGCAAGTAAATAAAATAAAATGTTATCTGTAAGCCAAGAATTTTCTAACAAGCAATAAGCATGAACCAACAGTTGTAGAATACAGAACATTTAAAGTGTTATTTTTACGGTATATGTTTACATTTATAGATGAATCCAAGCAAAAAAAGATGCTTTTTTTTCTATCTATGACCAGAGTTAAAACTATTATTTAAAGTAATTTTTGACCTTTTCTTGCTAGTAATACAAATTCCTGGTAGAAGGACACCAGTCATAGTTTTAGTGAGAGCAGAATTATGAAACACTCGTTGTGCATTTTAAAGGTCATTGTCAGTTTTGACACGTAAAGATAAGAAGACAATCATATCGCCTGTGAAACTAACAAAAGTACTTCCCATAAATTCATAATTATCCATTCTTTTCTCTATAAGACTCCTCTCTAAAATTCAAGCCTGTGTAAGGATTTGCAACTGCAGACAATTGTTAGTGGTTTCTACCAGGCCCTGAAATCATTTCATTGGAACAATTGGATCATTTTGTAGCTGTGAAGTTGGTACTTTGGAATAAGCTATCTTAAAGTAAGAAGAAATACTCTTTTTTTTTTTTTTTTTTGAGGTAGAGTCTTGCTCTGTCACCCAGGCTGGAGTACGGTGGCACAATCTCGGCTCACTGCAACTTCCGCCTCCTCAGTTCAAGTGAGTCTCCTGCCTCAGCTTCCCAAGTAGCTGGGACTACAGGCGCCCACCACCATGTCCGGCTAATTTTTGTATTTTTAGTAGAGACGGGGTTTCACCATGTTGGCCAGGCTGGTTTTGGTCTTCTGATCTGAAGTGATCTGCCTGCCTCAGCCTTCCGAAGTGCTGGGATTACAGACATGAGCCACCATGCCCAATGAAACACTATTATTATTATTTTTTACTATACTGTGAGGCAGGTCTGACCTGCATTACTGTCTTGCTGTGTTCTACAAAGTTTTCATAGAGCATGGCTAGACTACAGGGGCATAATTTCACTTGAAAAATATTCTAAGCCTCATAAAAACAAATAAGCTTAAGGAAAATTTTGCTTAGGTGAGTCCTGTTGTATGTGTTGATTTCATAGAAGCAGTGACTTTGATGTCCTTTTACCTAATGAGATCAATACACCCCAGTACTTATTAAAAACATAATTCACTACTTCTGTTTTCTTAGGTAAAGTGTATCAACCAGTTCAGAATCAAACCAAAAGAAAAACCAAGTGTAAATTTTACATGAAAGTCCTGGTAAATTTATACATGATCAGCAGAATTTGTCCCTCGAACAAATTTTGAGGTCTCAGCTACTCCACAATGATGACACCAATCTTCATCTCCTTCTTTAAGGAAAAGGCAATAGTCTACTCTACCTTGCAGACATTTTTACGTACTTAATTTTATTATCAAGTTAGATCAACACTGGGCCTCAAGTTTCTGGGGCATTATAAAATGGGCATGGACATCTAAATAAAGTAAGATTCAGGTAAAATTTAAATAAAATAGATTCAACAGAGTAGTAGCAAAAAATGTCATTTTATCTTAAATATTTTTTCTTGATCAATTAGACATTCTCCTTAATCAAGTACTAATATTCTGAATCTGTATACCTGCATTCCCTTCTATAAACATCTTGAGATCACTAGGCTAGGGATGAGAATGATGACTGCAGCTAACACCAACATGGCCTACACCTCATCACAGCCCTGTGGGGTAGGCGTTATTATCATCTCCATTTTCTAAAGGAGGCAAGTGAGGTGCAGAGTGGCTGAGGAATTCACACAAGATCACACAGCTAATAAGCAGTAAAGCTGGGGTTTAAATTCAGGCAATCTGGGCCAGGTGCTGTGTGACTCACGCCTACAAACCCAGCATTTTGGTAGTCTAAGGAGGGTGGATCACCTTAGGTCAGGAGTTTGAGACCAGCCTGACCAGCGTGGTGAAACCCATCTCTACTAAAAATACAAAAATTCGCCGAGCATGGTGGTGCATGTCTGTAATCCCACTTAGGAGGCTGAGGCAGGAGAATCACTTGAACCCGGGAGGTGGAGGTTGTAGTGAGTCGAGATTGCACCACTGCACTCCAGCCTGGGCAACAAGAGCAAAACTCTGTCTCAATAATAAATAAATAAATAAATAAATAAATAAATAAATAAATAAATAAAATCCAGGCAATCTGGCTCCAAAGTCTGTGGTGCAACCTGTATGCTAAATTCCAAGTTGCTTGCACCTTAAGATGTAAGTAGACATGCTGCTTGCCCTGCCCTCCTGTACTTTTGTAGGCTCCCAGCTCATGGAGGATATGTGACCCAGCCCCTTTGCCATCAAATGTGAGCTGGTGCAAAGAAACACATCTTGATGGGGGCAGGGGTGGGTAGGCAGATGTTCTCTGTGCTGTTTAGAATGCAAGGAATCCTGACTCCAGACACAGCTTCAAAGCCAGCTTGGAGCAAGCATTTCAAGGGAAAGTAAAACATGCACAAAAATGTTGCAAGGAGGCAATCAAGAGGATAGTTGCCCAGAGAGGGTAAAAAGGACAGGCACAGGCAGAGAGGATAAACTGAGAGCAAGACAGGCAGGATAGAGGGGTACGTTACAGGGAATTTAAAACATAAAGTTTCTGCTCAGGATCAAAATTAGGATCCAGCAACAGAGTGCAAGAGTGAGGCATCATCTTGGTCCAACCACACAAACTTCTGTTTGGGGCAGTAACTAGTTGATTCACCAGTAAATGTCTTTTTTTTCAGAGAACTAGAGGAACTTCTTTTAAAAAGGCCAGGGTAGCTTCACGCTAACCTTGAGATTATGCAGACATGCATTTAATGTGACTAAAAAATGAAAATTGAAGGTTACGTAAAAACAATTATTGTTTTCCTTATTTTTGGGGAGGGTCTGTTACGCACATTAAGAAATCCTACAAGTAAACTACACCTTAAAGGGAATTTTTATAATGCCAGTTCTTTTGCAATGTTTCTTGTTAACATCCATGAACATGCTCTGCTATCTGAAATATTCCACTTTTCACGAAGATACTTCTCTGGGTTTCCACCCAGTTCCTGTCCTTTCCTCTCCACCACATTCTCCATTGTTTGCCTCTCCTTCCTCACAACTCATGCCCTAATTTCCTACATTTTCCTGAGATTTTTGTTTCCAGTGCCCTGCTCACTACTCAACTGAACTTCTCTCCATTGGCACCAATTCCAGCCACTTCTCTTATCCAGCATCACTCCACTTACACTGTTCCAAATTTTAATTCTGCTGAACCCTTCATGAATCTAGAACCACTCTTCTGTTGACTTCTTGGTCCTGTAGTGGCCAGGTTCTCCCAGCCTTTTTCCGCCTCATGATGGATTAAACCCCCTCTTAACTTCCAGGAAGGTCCCCCACACCTGACGCCATTCTCTTCTCCCTCATTGTGATCTGAAATATTCTCACCTGTAGCTTAGGGGAAATATTCAACATTCATTGAATTCTAAAATCTGTGTGAATCCACAAAGCATGTAAGACTAAAAAATATGTCAACCCAACATTTTGCTTGCAGGGCTTCAAGAAGATAAAGTAAATAAATAAATAATGGCATATAAAAGATCCAAAAAAGGAAAATCAGGAAGTTGAGAAATAAAAGAACCCATAAATTTCAGATACCTATTGTCACAGAACATTGTTAAGGTTAAGAATAGCTTTTAAGTGTAAGAAGTCCATTACTTCTACATTTTATTAAATGAACACTTTATAAACTAAGATTTAGCAGCTTAAAGGATAATTTTAAAAATCAAATCAACTAATCAAAATTTCAAACAGAACTTTAGCGTGGTACTTGCAAAAAGATAGTGTTGCTATATGCTTATAGGAAACTACACATAGAGTTAAAGAGAAAAAGAAAAAGAATTCATCAATCAGAATCCTATGTCTTTAATAATAATAATAGCAATATTAACATGTTTCTATAATGTTTGATAATTTTCAAAGCATGTTTAAATGTGACACTCATGTTTGAAACTCACCATAATTGTGAGATATTGGTAGAGTAGTAGCTACTACCTATTTAATCATTGAGGAAAATCAACAAGCTAATGATTTGTTTAAAATTAAATGTTCTGCTTTCATTAAAGTCATTATGTCTAGGAATGAAGTGCATAAAACTTCACATATTTTATGTTTCATTTAAATAGACTTAATGACAGTCAATACCTTCTTGGTCAAACACTCATAAACAAAAAACAAGAGTTTTTTTTAACACTGAGTAAATAAAAAATGATTTTAAATTCCTAGATTTTTCTCACTATTGTTTTCTACTGCAAACTTTAGTGAAATAGAAAAATTACTGGTCTTAGCTTTCAGAATGTTCATCTGTATGTATACACACATATGTATATACACAGGCATACACGTACAAGTACATTTATATGTCCGAAACGGCTGAGTACTCCTTAACTATTGAGGTGAGAAGAAATGTTGGCACTCAGGTGGACCTAAATGTAAATATGTAAGAATGCTCCTTTTAAAAATTCATTTGCTTCCCATTCAAGTAGCTTATAAAGTAGAATAAATCACTGAGCATCTACAGATATAATCCACATGCATATAATCATTTGTAAATGTGGATAATGTCAATAACACCTGCTCTAGCTACTTCTTTTGATACATAGGGCGTTTGTGAAAGGGCAGTAGCAATAATGACAAACTATGCCTAAAAGTGTCTATAAGTTCTATTACATTCTTTAGTTTCTGACATTATGTTACTCTTCATAGAAGATAAAATAAAAGTAATATAAAATTATCTGGACTATACACATTTATAAATGGAGTAAATTAAATAAAATAGTGATTGAACTTTACAATTTAACTAATTTCCTTCATTACTATCATGGAAAATACATGTTTAACTTATTCTTTAATCTACTTTCTTATAAAATGCAAGCTTTGATAGGGTACAATTTTAATTTGAAGCATTATTATTTTTAAAAAGCCTCATTTAAATATTTTTTTCAGTTCAGCTAGTATCTAACAAGTCTGTCATAATTATCTTACAAACCAAATCAAGAAATGTGGGTGGGAAGGTGGTAGGGTTCAAATACATTTGTACATGATTTGATTGCCACACTGCAAGGACATCAATGGTGGGAAAGATGGTAGCTTAGGCTGGTGTTACACAGGGTTGTCAGGCCATGTTCTGTTCAGGATTGATTAACGATTTGAATGAAGACAGAAGGTAGGCTTATCAGATTTTAAAGCGGCATAAAGCTGAGAGATATTTCACTGGAAAACAGGATTCAAATCATTTTTTAAAAGCAAAAAGCCCCCAAAGAACAGAATGCTACTAGGGATTAAAATCAAGAAAGATGAAATTTAACAAGTATCAGTTCCTATTCTGTGATTCAAAAAGGCAACTGTACAATAGGCTGAGTAAATACCTGACTTAACAGCTTTCACTAAAATGAAAAGGTAGAAGCATTTAATTGACCACATGTCAGTACAAGTCAAAAGTACAATACCAGACAAAGAAGCATTGGCTCAACCTTAGGCCATAATAGAAGCACATTGTCTGTGGTATGGGGTGTACTTGCCTCATTTTACTGTGCCCTAAGTAAGACCACATGTATCCAGTCCTGTTCTTGACACCTCTGGAAAGCCAATGAGTGTTTTCTGGCAAAGATTATTGGCATGTTGGAGAGTCCAGAATCCATATGATAAGAGAACAAGTTAAGAGAACTGGGATTTTATTAACTTGATAAAAGGTAAATCTTGGTACAATACACCACTGACCCTCAAATATGTGAAGGACTATAATGTAGTTGAGGAAAGAGACTTATTTAACAGAAGGCAGAACTGGGAATAATAAATGAGAATGTCTAAGAAACATATTTGGGGTTAATAATAAAAGAGAATGTGGGACTAGAGTCAGAAGCTCAAGTTTAGGCAAATCATCTAAACTCTCTAAGTCATGGAATGTTCATCAACAAAAGAACAGAAGTTGACAGAACCTGTGCTATTTAGTTCAAAGACTGCCATAAATAAGCATATGAGAAAGGACACACAAGATTTTTTGAGACTTTAAGATGATTTGAAAATGATAATAACAACAGTAAACTACAAGAATCGTGCCCACTGTTCATATGAAGCTGACCAGTTGTCATAACACTGCAGGGCTTCCTTTTAATGGGGAATAATGAAATTGAACTGGACTAGAAACAGGAGGTTATTGCTCTACTACCAATTCCAACAACAATTTATTTGCTACTATTTTGTGTCAGTTAAAGGCAATAAATGGCAATGAAAGGAGAGTTATGAAAAGCCAGTAAAGTCAATAATTTAATTTGAATAAAGAATATAGTTAACATTCACAACCTTTATGGAATTAATAAAGAGCCTGGACCTCCACAAAGATACTCATCAACTTAATTCAAAAGCTAAAAATATGACCTAAGTGCTGTAGATCAAATTAGGGCTAATTCATTTTATTCAAACAATACCTCTACACTTGTGCTGCCAATCTTGAAAAACATAGAATTTTCTGGATTGCAAAACCTCTGTCAAAATCTCAAATCTCAAATTTCAGCCTTTGGATAGTTGATACTCTCCATATGTCCATCTGCTTGCTATGTTTCCGTTTCATTTTCATTAGTGTTCTGAAATAAGTAGCCCCTGAGTTAGTAATGCCTACCAGTTGTTCCAAGTTTACTTACCCTCTGACCCTCTTTTCCAGGTGGACCTTGGGGGCCTTGTATCCCCAGGGAACCCTATCAGGAAAAAGAGACACATGTTAATAGACTGTTTCAAGTACACCTGCCCCACAAAGAATGTTGTGAAAATTAATAATTATTGTGTTTATTAAAACAAACTTTTAAAGTAATTTGAGCTCTTTCAAGGTTGAACTATATAATGTATTAATGACGAATTGCCCTTCTTTGACTGGTTTATCTTTGTAGCTAACTCCAGAAAGGAAAAAAGGCAGTCCCGCACCAGGTGTGAGACCAAATGTTCACTGCCAGTGAAGAATCCCATATGATTGGAACCATGTTACAACAAACCACCGTAAATAAGTGGTAACAATATTTCCAAGCAGAAAAAATACCTCTTTATACATTTAAACTCTACAAATAAAACTACATTTTTGGTTGAGAGTAGCTTTGTAAGTATATTCTAAGGAAATGCATGATTATGGTGTTGGCTTCAAACATGTGTCTACTCATAACACTGAACTTTTAATATTAAAAATATTATTTACTGCTTTCTCATAATAATATAAAGTGGTAGGGAAAATAAACATTCTGTTTTTCAGATCATAACAAAGTCCTAGGAAATCCCAGGTATTAATCTGGAAGTCAAGTCTCCTGATTCTTAGACAGAAATTCTTACTCCACATGAAATTAAAAATGATGATATTGCCATTTAAAAAGAATTTCAGCAGTTATGACTACTTCTTTCCTGTTGCTTCTTTCTTCCCTAACCAACCATTAAATGTGGCAGATTTTAGTCTTATTTTCTTCTCAGTCCACATTCTCTCACATTGATCTCATACATCTGTGGGTGTTGGATTTTCTAGACCAGCAATGCCCAGATCTACAACTCCAGTTTATCTCTGAGCTGCATTCAGACCCACTACCTGCTTGATAGAACCGCTGCTACCTCACAGGCATCCACAGTTTACCTCATCAAATGCTGAACTCAGGATCCTCCCTCCAAAACTGGATCCTCTTCCACCATGCCCCAAATCAATAAAATCCATACCACACTCTCTTCATGCTCATGCCAGAAATCTAGAACTCATTCTCCACACTCAACTCTCTCAAACTTCTCTCTCACATACAGTTATCAAATCTTGTTGACTTTATCTCCAAGACAGGTTTAGATTCATCCATTTGTCTCCACTCCTACCGCTCCCGTGTTCTTGCTTATCTGTAAGAGTTTCCTAGTTGATTCTACACACTGCTCCCTCCATTCACATCACAGCCAAACTGATCCTAAGAAAATCAGGCTTGATCTTCCCTGATTTGTCACTTGGAGACAATGCCTTATTTCAGTCTCACAGTGCCTTGCACTTGCACTTTTTCTTTAAAATACTTACCACTAATTCATTAAGTGATTCATGTAATGATTTGTTTCTTTCACCAGGCTCTAATCTGTAATAGAATCTATATCTTATTCATCATGGTATGTGCCTGTTAATGGCCAAATGACAATTCACATTGGGGAACTCATCCACTCTAATGAAAGTTTTTGGGTAAAGGCAGTAATTTTCAAAAAGTTTTCCAAATATTTATGATTAACCCATCATCTATTAAATGCCTTAAATGGTTTGAAATAAATGAAAAATCGGATAATACAAATGCAAATAAATGTAAATTTATTCCCCCTTATTCCAGAAGAAATTCTTGTGTTATCTAATTTTAAAATAATTAAGATTCATTTTTATAATATGACCTTTTTCTAAAAAGTGATGGCTATGTTGAAACTAAAATGCCAGATGTACTCATCATGATCCATAGTTACTTATTATGTATATATTCATTTTTAATTTTTTTCATACAAACTAAATTTTCATGAATGTCATACGTGCTTAATTTCACCATCTAATTTTATTTTGAATAAAAAAGTGATATATGTATTTTAATTTTTCAATCAGATGGCTTTCATTTGATTAATATTCTCAGAGTTCAGTATAAATTATTGTAACTATATTTTTTAAAGTGTTAGTACAAAAAATTCTGCATATGTCGTCAGTTCTCACAGTTCCCCCAAATCTTTCTGACTCCTTTTCCACAATAGTTGAATGAAATTTATGTATTTATCACTCTCATTTCTTTTATCTACTTTGGGAGCAATTTAATGTCACAGGGGCATATGGAGCCTATGTTTTATTGATTTAGGAAAGAAAAAAAAACAACGGAAAAGAAGTAATCAGTTCCCTTTGTAGTTAAAAACAAAAAAAAAAACAACAAAACCTGCCAAATGATATATAATCAAGTAATGTTGGATAATTAGGCCAAGTTTAAAATGGCAAATTCCTAGTGTTTATAAGAAAATCAAATTTTGAAATTCAAATATACCAAGTATTACTTATAACATAATTACAGAGCGTTGTGTCTTTTTTTATAAGACTGACATGATCTTGGCTCTAGATTAAACTCTTCTCTCCTACCCTTAGGACAACTATTATCATTTCATGAATAGTCAAACTAATATATAACATTTTTTATATTCATCCAAATGTTGACAGCTCATTCAGTGTTTTTAAACATGAATTACTAAAACATACACACATCAGGAAGTACACTTAATTCTGAGACACATATAATCAATAATCTACTCCCTTTACTATTTAAAGAAGTTATGTAGCAAAGTCTACCTAATGCAAAAATATAACATTTGATTTGGAATGTATTTAACAAACTCAAAAAATATTTATGATAATCTTTTGTATGTGAGACTCAAGTAGTCAGATATGGCACCAACTCACATACATAAACCACTTACGGGCCTACTAGATGTTATAATGACTCTGATCTCCTCCTCCTCACTTTTGTTAAGTCTAGGACCCAGCTAGGGGTTTGATAAAAATTGAGGAAATTCTTTTTTAATCCTTGATGAATCATTAACTATTTGAATGATCGAAGACCAATTTGTAATTCTAGCCATGTTCTCCTAATCTTCAGAATAGTTTTGAGCACTGTATTCAACATTAGTTGAAACTGACAAAGCAAAAATAATTTTAATATTGTCATTAGTAAAACACAGATCAATCAACTGTAGAAAAATAATTTCTATTCGCAAACTAACAAATTAAAATTCTGGCAGGATTATTTATAATGATCCAGGACACTGTTCCTCCCATTTAGTAAAGTCAAACAGTGGATTTATCTATCACTTAGTATGAAAATTACAGACATACTTAACCTCCAGTGTACCTAAATTGAACTTGGATAGAGCTCAGCATTTGTCTCAGAATCCCTCCCACAATTCTTCCTTATTCTGGCTTTGTAAAGGTCATTATGTGTGTGCTTCATTTATCCTTTTAGTTGACCATGAGCTCTAGAGCAGTGGTCCCCAACCTTTTCAGCACCAAGGACAAGTTTTGTGGAAGACAATTTTTCCATGAACCCTGATGGGGGCATAGTTTCAGGATGATTCAAGCACATTACATTTTTTTGTGTGTACTTTATTTCTATTATTATTATTACACTGTAATATATAATGAAATAATTATACACTCACCATAATGTAGAATCAGTGAGAACCCTGAGGTTGTTTTCCTGCAACTAGACGGTCCCTTCTAGGGCTGATGGGAGACAGTGACAGATCATCAGGCATTAGATTCTCATAAGGAGCACGCAACCTAGATCCCTCACGTGCACAGTTCACAATAGGGTTCATGCTCCTGTGAGAATCTAATGCAGCCACTGATCTGACAGGAGGTGGAGCTCAGGCAGTAACGTGAGCAATGGGGAGGGGCTGTAGATACAGATGAAGCTTGCTAGCCTGTCCACCACTCACCTCCTGCTATGTGGTCCAGTTCCTAACAGGCCACGAACTGGTACTAGTCCTTGTCCTGGGGGTTGGAGACCCCTGCTCTAGAGGATAGAGGCTCATTTCTTTCTATCCTCTGCAACACTTACAGAAGGAACTCAATAAACATTTGGCATATTGTAAAGAAGAAAACACCAAATTAGAACAATACCGAGTGTTGGTGTTGGAGAACTGACTTCTGCTCTTTATATAACCATTTTTATTTTCAAAACTTGAACTTAAATACCACATTGGACAACTTTCAATCTTGTCTGTCTTCCTCAGTCTGAAGTGATCATTCTATTCTCTGATGTCTATGAGTAACACTGCCTTATAGTTCATTTACAAACTAACCATTTACCACTGTAACAGCATCTCTGTTGTGGAACTTATTCCAATTTTTGACCAAAACCTGATGTTTTACAGATTTATATAATTTGTCCAGTTAGAGAATCATATTCTTAATTATCTTTGTACACACAGCACATTTGCATAACCTGTGGATTTTTTTCTTCTTCGATTTAATTCACTGAAGAAAAATGCCTATCAATGTTTTCCACTTTTTAATCTACTTAGTTGGCTACAAAAATAACTGTAAATTGAGTTATTTCTAAAACTTTGCACACATACAGATTTATCACTTTTCTGAAAGAGACATTCGAGATTGGCTTTAGCATTTTCACGATGTAAACATCTGCATAGGTCTACATAGGTATTCATTTTCCTTTTAACACAATTCTGGGCATTAAAAATATTGACAAAGAATGGAATTCATAAGGCTGTTACCTCTTTTGGCTAAGATAAAAATAAGCAAAAAATAGTCCAAGCCAGCTAACCATTTTAAGTTCCAGTGGATAGCTATTCCAATGTGTTACATCTCACACAGCTCTCCGGACAATCTGCTGATTATTTAAGACAAGCTAGAGTTTATCATCATGGAAGCCCATGTAAATATTTAACTGAGAAATTACTTAGAATTAACTGGTTCCGAACAGAAGTTTGAAGTGTTTAACAAATATAGCAGATGTTTCGTAGAGTTAATAGGGTAGATTAATTACGTATGAACACATTTTCATTTGTGAAAAGAGGCAAGATACATTTATAGCTTCTCAATCAAGAAAAGGAGCTGAAGTGAAAAAGGAAAGTTTCATTTTAAAGTATTACGTGCACTCCCTTGCCAGGAATGTTGCAGTGCATATGATACCTAATACCCACTTCAACAAAAATGTTATGCAAGTGTATTTTAAGTGTTATGATTATTACTTTAGAATATGCTTCATAGACTTGAAACATAAGATTAAGCAGAATCTGCATAAATTCTAAACTACTACTAGAGGATTTTCTGTGTTTCAAATAGAATGTATGAAATAAAAATGGAAAACAGAATATATCTGTTTTTACAGAAAATTTTGTGCCTTTAACATGGGAATAACAGGAATAAAGTTTTAAGTTGGAGACATTGGAATGAAATTTTGTTTTACATGTGTACTTTTTTCTCTTGAAAATGAATTGTTCTAGGACACGAAATGAGTTTTATAAAAGAAAAAATGCAAATAAGTAAAAATATAATATATAGTCCAGTCTCAAGAAGTAATTTTTCTTTTTTTTTAATTTTAACTTTCCTCATGTCTTTATTAGTGCCATAATTTTTTTAACCTCTAGAGCAGCCAGAAAGGAAGTGACTTTTATATTAGTTCTGAGAAGTGGAATTTAAGAATGTTTGTGTTAATAAATTAAAGGGTGACCAGCTTTATGTTATTTCATCCAATTATGATAAGAAAAAAATTTTCCTGAGGGTGCATAAGTGTTTAGAAAAGGAATTCTATGTTTATATAAAAGCCTATCTTTTTATCAAAATCAGTAGTCAGTGTGTGCTAGGAAATAGATATCTGTGAAACAAGGAACACTAGTGTCTTTTCCACACACTAATAAAGGCCTTGACAAATCTCCCTGGAAGCACTGATAAGAGAGAATAGGAAGAGCTGTGCTAGAAAGAAAATCTCGTGAAATATTAGGGTGGACAAGAATGATTCAATCATTACCAATTGTAGTAAGCCAGTTCTGTAATTGGGTGGACAATTTTATCCTGCCTTCAAAAATTCAAAAATTAGGGGTTACACATAGTGCTTTTAAAACTTAACAATTTCATATGGAGCCCTGGAATCATTCAGATATGGGACACAATGAAATATGATCATTCCATGTGGTTGCAGGAATATATTTTAATTATAATCTCTTCCCATGTTTTTTGAACTCAGAAAACTTATCTTTTTATTATATAGATCCTGAAATGACTTGTTATCTGTCACTATTGATTAAGCCAATAAAGCTAAAAACATTTTTAATTGAATAATAGAACATAGAGTCTGTGAATCTGGAATGATGTTGTGATATCTGTACTTCTCATAAACGTTCCTCTAAAAATAATTTTTGCTCCTATTATGAGACGTTCCATTTTTTAAGTTGTGTATGTCCTCACTTTCCATGCTGCACATTATCCAGCAGTGTGCCTTGCAGTTAGTAGGTGTCGAATGGATGACTGACTGCTAAGATTCTGATTCTTTGCACTTCTCTTGGTACTTCTGCAGCAGTTAGAATATTAACTGCTATAGCTATGGAAAATCTAATTTAGATAATTATATTCTTCATCTACAAATCCTACTTGATACCAAATAATCCAAGTTATTTTTACTTCTTATGTGGCAGTATTGCAAAATAGATGCTATGCTTACATTTGGAGGAGTTTGCCCTTCATTAAAAGAAGACATATAACCTGTGTTCCTTAATATATCTCACATTGATTAGGATTAAATTCTTACTTTCTGAAAAAACAACATGAACAGAAGAGATTAACATATCTATACAAACTATTAATTAATAAAAAATAGAACCAATCAAGTTATTTAAAATACTTAAATTGTTTTTAATAACGTAGTTTTAGGTTTGGTAATTATTCTGGGTTTACTTGCACTTATTTATCATAAGCACATTCATATTTTGGTAATTTTGTATTTTAAATTATTCTTAACTATGAAAAACGTTGTACAGATTTGTTATATTTTGGCATTAACCTAATAGATGAAATGGTTTGATTTCAGTTAACTCTAGGCTCTGTTGACAAGTAAAAAATTGGTAGGTCATGGTCTGTCAAATCCATTTGTATCATCTGTCTTAATGATTTATGTGAGTGGGCATATGATTGACTCCATTTTAATGATTTGTCTGATGATGGTAATAGTCTGAATTTTTGAATTGGCTTTGCTAAAGGTCAGTGACCACGTGGAAACATGGTTCTACTGCAGACGGAAGGAACAACCTATACATATGTGGTTTTAAAATGTCTTCCAATGTTTTTGGAAGAATGGGCAACATGATATACATGTAATTTCAGATTTAATGTCATGGGTAACTTTTGCATTTGGGTTATGCAACATAAATGACTAGACCATGGGAAACCTAATCTAGTAATTTTAGGCTTAAAAAATAAATCAGTACAGAGATACTCACATACTACATGAAAGACATAGGTATTTAATGCTGATAACTGTGAAAATGGTTTATACACTACCACTCAAGTTGCAATTGAGTGAGGTGTTGAAAATCAAACATTTAAGAGGAGAAAAATGCTCCATCCTGTAATAAATTTTTCTAAGTTTTAAAAATATAGATGGAAGTATTGTCTCTTTTTAACTTCTTTCTACTGGTCTTCCTCCTTTCTGCCAGAAGCATCCATTTTCTCGGTAGGATTAAGATTGCAATAGTATAAGGATTGTTGAGTTCACACAAGACAATGGTATGAAAAGTAGGCTCTATTGGGAGAAGAGTGTCTAAATATCAAGTGCTTCATCACTACACATCAGGAGATGCTCTCATAGATCCTAGGGCTCAATCATGAATCACAAGGCACAGGGGAAAGAGAAGAGGTAAGTGTAGTTCTACTTAACCAAAAGGAAACGTAGAAAATGTCCCTCCCTTCTGCTTTATTGAATGAAGTTTCAGGAGAAGAATGGTAAATAAGGCAGACACCACTATTCTTGTTTTCTCCCTTCTTGGAAACCCAAGAAGAAAAAGAATCCATAGGCCTTAGACTTCTCAGCAGCAACATGTGGTAGAAGACACTCGAGAAAAATCTTTATAATTCTTAGGGAACTAATTTTCCAGCAAGAATTCTATGCTCAGATAAACTATCAATCAAGTGTGAAAGTGAAAAAACAAAACAAAACAAAACATTTTTAGATGTGTAAAATCCCAGAAGACGTACCTTTCTTTCAAATTGTTTCCATAATTTGTTTAAAGATATGTTCACATAAATGAAGGAGTAAAACCAAGAAAGGAGATGACAAGGAAAAGAAGGGCAGTGGAATCAACTCAGAAAAAAAAAAAAAATAAAGGTAGTCACAGAATGGGAATTCTGCAGATGGCTTAGAAAGCTGCCTACAACAGATGGAATAGAAGGTCTGAATGGTACTCTCAGAAAACAAGAAACTCAATGAGAAAATCTGAAAAATAGGGAAGGCAATAACAGGGAAAATAGAAAGAATTAGAAATGCCAGAAAAAAAAGAAAAAACAAAACAAAAACAAATGACAAAATATTCAAGAAAGAAAAGGTACACCAATTGACTCTGCATATGACAATATTTACAGTCATTAAAATGTGAACTTTTCTTTTTTTTTTTGATATGGAGTTTTGCTCTGTCTCCCAGGCTGGTGTGTAGCTGTGTGATCTTGGCTCAATGCAACCTCCGCCTCCCAAGTTCAAGTGATTCTCCTGCCTCAGCCTCTTGTATAGTTGGGATTATAGGCACCCATGACCACGACTGGCTGATTTTTGTATTTTTAGTAGAGACGAGGTTTCACCATATTGGCCAAGTTGGTCTTGAGCTCCTGACCTCAGGTGATCCGCCAGCCTCAGTCTCCCAAAGTGTTGGGATTACAGGCGTGAGCCACCAGGCCAGGCCAAAAAATGTGGACATTTTATATTTGTTTAAATAAAAATAGTTTTACAACTTTATTAACCATTCACCTATAGCTGGACATCTAGGTTGTCTCTATTCTTTTTACTATTACAAGCAATATGGAAATGAACAACCTGGTACATGAGTAATTTTATAAACGAATGAGACTAGAGTGAAACTTTGATAGACAGTATCTAATTGCCCTCCATAAAGATTATATCCATACCCATGTGCCTTAAATATATAGATGTGTTTCTCAACATTTGCTAACACAGTGTACTATCAAACTTTTTGACCACTTCCAATCTTATAAGCGAAAACTAGTATCACAGAGGTGTTTTAGTTTACATTTTTAAAACTATAAGTGAATTTAGGTCTATTTTATATGTTTAGGTCTATTTCATATGTTTAAAAGCCATATTATTCTTTCTTCTTGGGATTTAAAAAAAAATGATTTGGAGGAGTTTCTCTCTATATTTGGATATGTAGTCCTTTGTTATGATGCGAGTTGTAAATATTTTTTTCCCAGCTGGCCATTTGATTTAGTTTAGTGGGGATATTTTTACCCCATATAGGAGTTGTTTGTTCATGCAGTAAAATATACTATTGTTTTTCTATTTATACCTCTGGTTTAAAATATATTTTTAAAGTTATGCTTAATTATTTTCAAAATTCTTATATTTTCTTTAGGATTTTTGTGGTTTAGTGTTCACTTTTAAAATCTTGATCCATATGATATTTTTTTTTGTCACAGTAGTCATGTACAAACCCAAATTTGTGTTTTCCCAAATGCTATGTAGTTGTCCCCAAATGCATTTATTGAAATGTTATTTTTTATTATAAGCCTTTAACAGTACTGTTTGATTATTTAATCCTGTAAATGAATTTACTTTAAAAGTACTACAATTTTATTTAAAACATTAAACAAGGTAAGGCAAATAAGCTAATACTCAAAGTTTACTTATTATATGCAGATTCAAATTTAGCACTTGAAATAGTAAGGAATTGCCTAATTTTCATAACTGGCAACTTATTCTAAAGTACAAAGAAGAGAAGTTGTCGTTACTGTTAACAGAAGCTTTTCTCAAATTGCGGTGGTTTGTCAATAATTTGGATGACAAAAAATTGTTATTCATATCATGTGAAATATCTTTTTTTTTTTAGAGGAATTTTGCTCTTGTCACCCAGTCTGTAGTACAGTGGTGCAATCCCATCTCACTGCAACCTCCACCTCCTGGGTTCAAGTGATTCTCCTGCCTCAGCCTCCCGAGTAACTGGGATTACAGGTGCCCACCATTACACTCAGCTAATTTTTGTATTTTTAGTAGAGAGGGGGTTTTGCCAGGTTAGCCAAGCTGGTCTCGAAATCCTGATCTCAGGCAATCCACCTGCCTTGGCCTTCCAAAGTTCTGGGATTACAGGCGCGAGCACTGCACCTGGTCGAAATATCTTTTTATCATTATTTTGTCATCATTAGACTCAATCTGTACTTATTGGTGACAGAACCAAGCAGAACGACTTTACAAATTGAATAAGTCTTGTTAATTCTGCAGAACATTTGAAAAAATGCTTATTTGAAAAAATATTAAGATGGATCCTTAAATATTTACAGTTAATTCTTCATTCATAAAATCTGTGAGATCTCCCTCCCTATGAATTAAGAATTAACGATATGGTTAATTTTGGTAATATGTGCACTAAATAAAGTGAAACGTAGTTGCATGGTTTATTTATTGACGATTTGTGGATGTTAAATGGAAAAATAAATGCTGGCAATTTTTATACTGACAAAAAAGACCGAATCTTAAAAATGTTAGAAATAGGATATTTAAATACATCTGAGGGTTAACTTCATTTCTATGGGAATTATGTTGCAGGTCAATGAACAAATAATTCTACAAATATTTCTTTTAAATACAACCTTTTGGAAACAGGGTTAATTGGTCAAACTACCTAATTTTATGGACTAATAAGTTAAGGTTGTGTCAGTGTAACTCCAATTCAGTACTAACAACATTAATAAGATTAGTTATGACGTGTTACATACATGCTCAGGTTGTTCCAGTGTCACTTTCTAGTCTCTTGGGTTGGTAATATGGGTAGTATGTGATTTCCAAATAATCAGATTGTGAATCTATCAAAGTTAGAAGAAAACCCTAATTTTCAATTTACCAGTCACTAGAAAGTTGGCATGAAAGTAAATTACAACTGGTGTTTTAATATTTCAATGAAATGGAGCAATCAGAATGTTATTTTCAAGCTTCTAAAAATGGTCCTTGAGTAAATCAAGATAATTTGAGATTCAATGTATTCTCAAATATAGAGTGCATATTATAGAACCATAACAAGCAAACAATAGTACGTAAAAGGATAATGCACATCAAACAAAAAGACTCCCATGTTTGCACAGAAGCAAAATGTGGAAGCCCTAGTGCAACATTTCAATATCATTTCAATAAGTTCTTTGATGACCTCCACACATTCACAATAGTAAATTAGGAAGGGGATAGAGAATTGATATGTATTGCATACCTGCTAGTGTGTCAGGAATTCCACTAGTTACTTTAATATGTGATCTTATTTAATTTTAACAACTCTAAGAAATGGAAGTGTTCCCTTTTATAGATGAGAAGATGAATTACCTAAAGATAAGATGGTAAATAAATGGTGGAGCTGAGCTCTTAAAGCAAGTATGTCTGATCCCCAAACTCTATCTACTTCTAATATATTTTACTTGCACTTCCAAATAAATCTTTAGAACATATGATATATTTGAATGTGCTTTATCTTAATCCATCAGTGGGGACACAGGTCAATATTATCAGAGTGAAGACACAGTGACCCTTGACAGTTTTGATACACGAAGGTGTTAAACTTTCCAGAATACATTATATTAGGAAACTAAGAAGTGGTTGTGAAATAGGATAGCATTCTACAAGAAATGGAATGAAAAATCAACAGTATAGACTGAAGAGAAGTAAGAATAGCAAAATACCAGAAAAAAGGTACTCTGGGACTACAGCTGACTGTAAGCTGAATGAGTCAGCGGTATAGTTAGCCAGGGTGTGGTAAACAAAAGAGCAACATTTGCTAAGATTTGTTCATAAACAAATGCAATGCAAAACAGTTGGTTGTTGGCAACAATGCTCTGAGTCTTTTGCATTTCTATTCGTCTTGTGAGTAAGGCACTAACTGCTCTAGGTTCTGAACTATCTTTATAACTGTAGGGTGGAAACTCGCCAAAAGGAAATCTGGAGGATTCAAACTTAATTCTGGCTCTGCCAGTTGGATATTCTTATTGTCTTGACATGGTCCTAAATAAAAAAAAGTTAAAGACTACTTGGTTTAGTACACTGTTAGCTCAGTATCCTTATGGTTGCCCGCTTGGGACAAAGTAGGAGACACACTGAGTCTGTTGTAGTTTTATAAAAAATGTCCTTGTCCTTGTTGATGTTCCTGGATTAATGCCTCAAGTCAAACAGAAAGGCCAATTCAGAAATGTAGGGAGCAAATCATCTGGCTTTCTAAGATAGACTTGGATGATTTATGGGATCTATTCAGCTGTTTGAGTTTGGGATCCTGGGGGACAGGGTTGAGATCAATAGTGCAGGCTGGCCTCATCTAGTTGCTTGGCGTTCTATTAACAGTAGCCTTTAATTAAATGCTGTATGAGACAAATTGAATAGTTTTGGTCACAGTCTCTATTGATAATATTAATCAGAGCTGTTAATGGAGTGATATACTCACAAAAAATTTGCCAGACACCAAGACAGTATAGAAATGAAGAATGGATATTGTTGAAAGACAATGGGTCTTTCCGAGTCTTTTGTGCTTCTGCATGTCTTATGAGGGAGGTACTAACCACCCTTTTGTTCTGGTCTTTTAAAGGATTTTTATGCTGGAAAGCAAGGGTAGATTTGCTTACTGTTTAGAATGTTAAAGATAATATCTCCCTTTTGGCAAAGGGCAAGTTTGCCTGCAGTCCATTTTTTAACAATTTGGCTTCCCTACTCTACTGTGATGCAAACTCACTGAATATGTAGCACCTACCTGGGTTGTTTCTGGTACTTGGGGGCCAGGGCAACCAAAACAAACATAAGGCTCACACTGTTTGCTGCCATGAGTAATAATGCCTTTTTCTCTGACTCAGAAGTTTCATGGCTTCTGCCAGGATTGATGAAACTGTGGCAGGCTAAGTTGTTATTATTCAAGTTGGGTAAAATCTCATCTTTTACAGTTCTTGACACTGGTAAGTCTAATCCTTTCTCTACATTGGGCATGTGTCTGACTTAACTATTCCTTATATTTATTCTCTATCCTTTTAAAATAATGTGATAAAATAGACGGGATTTAAGGAAAAGAACAATATTATTAAGGAGATAGATATTAGATGGTATACAACTAAAGGAAATAGAATTCCTTAGGAAAGGTAAAAGAGAAAATAACAGAATTTTAGAGTTGAAAAAGACCTTAACAACATTCTGTCTGACCCTTACATATTACTAAGTGATATGCCCAAGGTAAAATAAGTAAATAAATCAAAATAGTTGCATATTTAAGGATAGAATCTGGTTTCCTGGCCTTACATTCAGTGTTTCTCTATTTTGCAAAAGATGACTTTAGTAATGGATTAAGCTATATAAAGCTTTTGTTCATGTCTGCAGAATAATGAACAGATAATAGGAGTCTTTAATTAAGGAGATAATTCCTGTTTCCCATAAAAAGCATGACTTTCAAATTGATCAAAAATAATCAGGGGTAGTAAGTGACATCAAGACTGTTATTGCTGAAAATTTTTAATATGGGAGAAGGTGACCACCTGTCCTAAATTAATTAGGTTTGGTAGCTAGAAAGAGGGAATCGCCTCCTCACTATGATATCCAAGTACGTTATGTTACAGTTTTCTGTAGGTATTTTCACTGTAGGATTGGATGATATTTTACTTTAATAATATGTTTGTCAGTGAAAAATATTTGTTTCCTCTACCTATGAAGAAGATATATTTATTGAGTACCTATACTACATCAAGTACTTTTAGTCTCTGGGGAGACAGTTGTAAATAAGATAGACGTGGTTCCTATCCTCATGAAGGTTATACTGGTTGTAAAGGGAACACTTAGAATTCAGTTTATAGTTAATAGTTTTCTTAAGATGAAGGAATTCTACCCATAAAAACCCTGCAATTTTATAAAAGTGCTCTTTAAACATTTGTCAGCAATTATTTCATAAAGTACTTTAGGTTCATTGCTATTGATATTTTTGCCATTCACGTTTAGCATATTAACTAACAATAACAACAATAGCTAAGAGTTAAATAGTATTTACTAGAAGCCAGGCATTGTTCTAAAATCTTTACATATATTAACTCACTTAATCATCACTACAACAGTATGCAATAGGAAATATTAGTATCCCATTTTATAGATGACACAGAAAGGTCAAGAAACATGGTCAGGTTCAAACTCAGGTAGCCTGGTTCCTTGATCTGTGTAATTCCCGAGCTAAGCTGCATGGGTTTTTGGTTTGTTAAAAGCAGTTAATTGGAATTAATATAATTCTAATCCTTTTTAGAGACCAATCATTTTTTAGTTCCATTTAATATATCAATATAAGGCATTACCAAAAGATTTTTAAATGCTTAGAATATAATTGAATTAAACTAATTTTAATGTAGATTTATGGCTGAAATAAATACATGCTTTGCTGCATATAATTTTTCAAAAGGCTTACCCATTTTATAATTTTCTAATGGCAGTTAAAATACATTTTAATTTATTTTTCCAGATTGCTGAGTATTTCAACACGAAATAAAGTAATTCTTTTGTAGAAGTCACAAATTTTCAATGCATAGCACTTTTAGGAAAGAAAGTTTTACTGATTGAGGTTTAAAATGCATAATTTGGACTTTTGATGAAAACAATTTAAAATGCCTTTTGAAACAGAAGCAAACTATAAACAGAAGGGCAGAAGGAGCTATTCTCAAATTATTCATCTAATGAAAGAGATATAAATCACCTCCATGTCGAACGAACCGACTGTAAGTTCTTCCAAAACATAAATCTTCCCTGAGGCTAAAACATAAATATTTCCATGGTTTTAAGCATCAACTCGCCAGTATTTCTTCACAGAGTAGATAAAAGTAGCTTTGTAATATAGAAAAATAACTTATCTTTTAATCAACTAATTCCCTTACATGTCTTTTGCCCACAAATTAAAAAAAAAAAAGGACTAATTTTTAAAAATATTTCAACTGCCTTCTTTCCACTGGCAGATTAGTACCTCAGAAATCCCAATACTGAGCTGGATCACTAGTTTCAGAAAACTAACAATGAATTAAATATAAATTATGCAACTTTAGAAAACTAATAGTGTTGATTCAAATTTAGGCAACTCATAAAGTGTCTAAATAACTCATATTTTGATATGTGAGGAATTTAAAATAATCTTAAATTGAATAGCCTGTTAATTACTATGCTATAATACATACATTTATATGTACATATAAATATTTATAATACATATAGGCTATAGAACATATATTTATTGTAGTCAGAATGGAAAGAGGAATTACACTCTGTGGGCATATAACAAGAACCTTCCTATTTTATTCACCTAAAAAGAGATTGTTATAGTTGCTTAGGAATTGTAATAAGAAAGCATTATTTAGTAGTTGAGCCTGTGATTCAAATGTATTTAAAGTTAATAACTTTAAATTACAACACAAGAATTGTGGTAAAAAATAATTTTCTCTGAAATAATTAGATGTCTGTGTATAATATGAACGTAACTACAGTTGTATAAATACTTGTAAACTTTTTATACACAATTCACAAATGATCATTTTTAAAATGATCAACTTAAACCAATTGGTTGCTTTTTCTTAAACCACGTAGGTTTTCTGAATGCAACGACAGTGACTATTGTTTGTTTCTGTGTCTGCAGTGCTTAACACAGTATCTGGCACACAGTAAGCATTCAACTAAGTGAGTGGGTAAAAGAGGAAGGGAGGAAAGGGACCATGTAACTTACTGAGCAATTATTTTTGTTTCCTGTACACACCAACTTAGAAAAAGAATTATTTCAACGATTCCCCCATGTGAATACTATATGATCTCTTGTGCATCAGGGCCATCTGCTAATTGAATGTCATTTGATTTATAAATGACCAGCTGAGATTTTCTCTCCGTTGCTTATGGTATTTAAGGTAGTTTTCTTAGAGTAAAAGCTATGCACCCTCTCTGTGCCTAATTTCTCACTTAAGCTGGATTTATCTGGGCCCCAAGGAGCTGGTATTTAAGTATCATTTAGTAAGCATGTCTAAGGCACTTCTGCTGTTGACAGACTTAACCTTTGGCTTCTGCATAAACATTTGGTGCCATCTGGATGAGTATTTAATAACTCCCCAAAGAGATAGGGCCAGAGCAACACAGCCATTTTCCTAGGAACTAAAATTAGTGGATATATTACATGAAATAGCACTGTTCTACCTTCCTTCACCTGTCTCTCCTCTGACATGACATGCAAAGGCCGGAAGAGAAAAGGAGACGGAGATGTTAGCCAACGTTGTCTCATTTCACTCATAGTCCCTGTCTTGCTTCTGAAGACTTAGTAATGTATTTCAGTAAAACTTTACTGTAAAAAAAGCATTAAATTATTTAATTGAGGAGAATCTGGCAATAGTATGTAATAGGAAGGCTATAGAACATATACAATTTTATGAAGTTATATATAAAGATACACTACACTTATATAAAATTAAGGTTTTAACAACAGATGCCATATAACCAAAGAATTTGTGCTTAGTGTGATTGAGTATTTGAATGTAATGCTTTACAACTAATATTTCAACATGAGAGGAAAAGCTAATATAAAATGCCATTATTCAAATAACATGATTAAACCATGAAATATGTACCTTTAATAGAGGATTTTTATGTCAACATCTTCATGATTTCAGAATCATTTATCAGATTTTCATTATGATCTTGGATATATTATATTTGATCAAATAAATTTGTATACTTATGATAAATACATTTTTCTTATTCAGCATTGGTTTTAGCTCACATATGTCTGCCTTGTAAATCATAAATATCAACAAAAGAGATAATTTAAGTTTACCAGTAACTCACTGGTTAAGTGTCATCTTGACATTAAGTATTATGTTTTCTCACAATCAGAATATAGTACCTTTAAAAAATTCTGATTCTGAATAGAGTTTTGTTAATATATTTAAATAATTTAGAAAGGAATTTTCATTCTTTAACAGATTATTCAAAAGTGCCTTTTCTAATCCATCATTACTGCAACTGAATACATGACAATGTTAGCAATATGGCCATTCCAGATGTGGTAGAACCCAATACCTTTTGAAAAAATGTGATTTGGTGATATTTTTAAAATGTAGAATTCAAAAAGTTAGTACATATATATGAAAAGCATATTTATAAGGGAATTTTTCTTTGTTGTTAATAAGCCAGTTGCTTAGAGAATTTCAGCTGAATCACTGCACTATTTGACTGTATTTAGCTTCATTTGTGCTACTGAAAGCATAAGTCTCAAATTTATAGCAAGTTATTTCACATTTTTATTGATAAGAATGCTAAATTTTACCGTATATGAGTTTAACAAGATGCTGAGAAATGAAAAAATGAATAAGGCAAGACATGGTAAAATCTACAACTGTAGATTAAAGACTTATTGTATCATACTCACTAGACAAATCACAGGAATTAAAACTTAATAGTCATTCACTCTTCACTGCAAGCCTGAAAATACAAGCAGCACCAGTGCACTGAATCAGAACAATCCATTTATTCTAATTGGCCAGCACTCTGCTTTAAAAAAAAAAAATAGAATATCGGGCAATTTTCTGGAAAAATTACTTTGTTGTGGAGTAACATCAGAAAGAAAGAGAAGAAAATGAGATGAAGTCAGAAATGCAATGAGAGTTGAATCCTGTAAGACTTTGTAGGCCATTGTATGGAATTTGGGTTTTATTTAATTATGTGGGGAAACATTGGAGATTCCGAAAAGAAGAATGACAAGGAACATTCTGGCTTCTTGTGTAAATCATGCAAGAAGAGCAAGGGGAGAAGGAGGGAGACCATTAATTGGCTACTGAAATAATCAAGAGATTTATAATGGTAACTAGGACCAAGTGGTAATAGCAGAGGTGTGAGAATTGGTCAGATTCTAGATATATTTTGAAGGCAAGGTCAATAGAATAAGTAAAGAAATGTGAAGGCTAACTCACTTATGTTTATAGGAGCAAGATATCTAAGTAAATTATAAGTTATTCAGCATCGTATAAAAAAAGGGAGGGCTTCCAGGATGGCCCAGTAGTTATATTAAATCAACATGCTCACAGATAACAACTATAAATACTGAACTACATATAGAACAACTATGTGAAGACACTGGAAGCTCAACAAAAACAGGCAGATACTGGAGGGGAGTCAACATTTAGAAAAATTAAACAGCATGGAGTCAGTTTTCTGTTTTTAAGATGTTTAGTCTGAGGACAGGCTCAAGTCTGGGTCATGGGTTGGCTAAATAGAAAGCCTATAGACTTGCTGGATTGAAAAATCTGACGACAGAGTTTAGGTCAAATGCAGTTCCTGTAAAGTAAAGTGGGGTTGGTTTGTCAAATCCTGAAATAAGGAAGGAAGTCCCAAATTCTGCATATAAGTTCTCCCCAAATCTCTGGCTGACTCCTAACCAAACATACACAGTGCAAACTGTGAGTAGTTCAGCTTAGCTTAAAATAACAAAACTGGGATTTCAGCTGTTGCCAGCTGTAGGAGAAACAGAGTTTGCTATGTGAGTCTAGCCAATTTAACTGCCTGCCTTAAAAATGTATTAAAGCTCTTCAGAAAAAATGGAATTTAGTATCCAAAATACAATAAAAAATTACTTGCCATACAAGTAAGCACCAAAACATAATCCATTCTAAGGAGAAAAGACAATCAACAAAGAACAACTTGATACTACTAAGATGATAGAATGATTGGAGAAAGATATATATATATAAATATATATCTTTATATATATATATAAAAATATATGGTTTTTTGTTTTGTTTTGTTTTGTTTTGTTTTGTTTTGTTTTGAGACAGAGTCTCGCTCTTGTTCCCCAGGCTGGAGTGCAGTGGTGCGATTTTGGCTCACTGCAACTTCCACCTCCCAGTTTCAAGTGATTCTCCTGCCTCAACCTCCTAAGTAGCCAGGGTTACAGGCATGCCATGCCTGGCTAATTTTTGTATTTTTAGTTGAGACAGCATTTCTCCATGTTGGTCAGGCTGGTCTCAACCTCAGGTGATCCACCCACCTCAGCCTCCTAAAGTACTGGGATTACAGGCATGAGCCACCGTGCCCGGAAAGATTTTAAAGTAGCTATTAAAACTATTCCCAAGGTCAGGAAGTAAAACATGCTCATAATGAATGAAAAGATAGGAAATATCAGCAGAGAAATAGACACTATTTAATATAAAACACACTTCACTAGCTTAAAAATATATATCTGTACTAAAAAATTCACATGATAGTCTTAACAGCAGAATGGAAATGAACAAAGCAAGAGTAGGCTTGACAAGGGCTTATTGGAAATGATCCATTCCCAAGAAGATGGAATTAGATGGGAAAAAAATGAACAGAGTTTTTGGACAAGTGGGACATTGTTGAAAATCTAACATATCTGCCACTGGCATTTCAGAAAGGGAAGAGAGAGAGAATGTATGTTCTGACTGCTCCACTGACTAGCCATTTCTCTATCCTCTCCCTCTACTTGGGCATCCCTATTTCCTAAGGAACAACAATGTTGAAATTAGGTCAATTAATAACCATACAATGGCCTCAAAGTGTTCGAATGAAAGGAAGAGTTGCACATCTCTCATTTTCAATTAAAAGCTAAAAACGATTAAACTTAGTGAGGAAAGCATACTGAAAGCTGAGATACACCAAAAGCTAGGTACCTCCAACCAAACAGCCAAGTTGTGAATGCAAAGAAAAACTTCTTGAAGGAAATTAAATGTGCTACTATAGTGAATACACAAATGATAAGAAAGCAAAACAGCCATATTGCTGATATGAAGAAAGACTTAAAGATCTGGATAAAAGACCCAAACAGCCACAACATTCCCTTAAACCACAACATTCCCTTAAATCAAAGCCTAATCCAGAGCAAGCCCTTGCCTCTTAATTCTGTGAAGGCTGAGAGAGGTGAGGAACCTGCAGAAGAAAAGTTTGAAGCTAGCAGAAGTTGGTTCATGATGTTTAAGGAAATAAGCCATCTCCAGTATACAAAAGTACAAAGTGAAGCATTAAGTGCTGATGTAAAAGCTGTAGCAAGTTATCCAATATCTTCAATGAAGTTAGCCACACCATGCAATGGGTTTTCAATGTCGACAAAGCAGTTAAATATGCCATCTGAGACTTTCATAGGTAGAGAGGAAAAGTCAATGCCTGACTTCAAAGCTTAACAGGAAAGACTAACTCTCTAGTTAGGGGATAATGCAGTTTGTGACTTTAAGTTAAAGCCAACACTCATTCTGAAAAAGAGTTATGCTACATTTACCCTGCCTGTGCTCTATAAATGGAATGACAAAGCCTGGATGACAGCACATCTGCTTATAGCATGGTTTACTGAAGAAGCCCACTGCTTAGAAAAAAATATTTCTTTCAAAATATTCCTGCTCTTTGACAATGCCTCTGGTAACCCAAGAGCTCTGATGGAGATGTACAAGGAGACGAATGTCGTTTTCATGCCTGCTAACACAACATCCATTCTTCAGCCCATGGGTGAAGGAGTAATTTTGACTTTCAAGACTTGTTATTTAAGAAATACATTTTGTAAGGCTATAGCTGCCATAGATAGTGCTTCCTCTGATGAATCTGGGCAAAATAAATTGAAAACCGACATTCTACATGCCATTAAAGGTATTTGTGATTCATGGAGGAGGTCAAAATCTCAACATTAACAGGAATTTGGAAGAGGTTGATTCCAAACTCCACGGACGACTCTGAGGGGTTTAAGATGTAAGTGGAGGAAGTAACTGCAGATGTGATAGAAATAGCAAGAGAACTAGAATTAGAAGTGAAGCCTGAAGATGTGGCTGAATTACTGCAATCACATGGTAAGCTTGAATAAATGAAGAGTTGCTTCTTATGGATGAACAAAGAAAATGCTTTTCTGAGATGAAATCTACTCCTGGTGAAAATGCTGTGAACATTGTTGAAATGACAAGGAAGATTTGAAATATTATATATATTTAGTTGATAAAGTAACAGCAGCATTTGAGAGGACTGACTCCAATTTCAAAAGAAGTTCTATGGGTAAAACGCTACTAAACAGCATCACATGCTACAGAGAAATCTTTCATGAAAGGAAAAGTCAATTAATGTGGCAAACTTCATTTTCGTCTTATTTTAGGAAATTACCACAGCCACCCCAACCTTCAGCAACCACCACCCTGATCAGATAGCAGCCACCAGTAGGGAGGCAAGACCCTCCACCAGCAAAAAGATTACAACTCGCTGAAGCCTCAGATGATCATTAGTATATTTTAGCAATAAAGTATTTTTTAATTAAAATGTGTAAAATTGTTTTTGCACAATATAAATTGTACATTTTATAGGATATGGTATAGTATAAATATAACTTTTATATACACTGGAAAAGCAAAAAAATGGGTGACTTGCTTTACTGCAGTGGTACTGAACTGAACCTGTAATATCTCCAAAGTATGCTTATATTCTGCATTAATCAATCTCTAAGTAGTTTTTAATTTGAATTTGATACTTTGAGATAAACATAGCTATCCTGGTCCCTAACTCCAAGCACACTGTATTATCTTACACTGGGCTGCATCACACATTTACACTTCTGCCCTATCTCTGCTAGGCACTTGAATTTTTCTGAATTTTGGCTTCAAGATTATTTTATTCTATTCTATTCTATTCTATTCTATTCTATTCTATTCTATTCTATTCTATTCTATTCTATT